>NC_068438.1:5821023-6121023 GCF_023373465.1 Oncorhynchus keta | reverse complement strand
TGAAATAATATGAAAACACAGTGGTGATTGGGTCACAGCGCCCTCCATCAGACATGTTGTTGTTTGGTTTCTCCATACAGGAGATTAAGACGGTGGCTCCTTGGGCCACTGGGGATGTTGACTGGAATGTGCCCATTGTGGCGCTATGCAGTAGTCAGAGCAGAGCAGAACGAGGGGGGACTGACTGAGTCACGGGCAGGCGGCATGCCCCAGGTTTGTTTGACTAGCCTGTGAGGGAATGTTGGAGGAGCTCCAGTGATTGTGAGGGCCAGGCGCTCCATGTGGCAGGCTCACTTCCCCGGCTCAAGTGGCCAGGGAGATAAAGACCAAGGCAGGGGACCATGCCAGCAGAGAGACCCAGGCAAGTAGACGTCTGGGCCCCAAACCCAAACAAACCCACTTATTTCATACCAGGAGGCCTCAAGCCTGCTCATTTATATTATACTATATAATACTATATCTGTGTAAAATATGTGTTCCTGAACCAAACATATCCCGGGAAATATTTAATCTATTAGTGTTGTCTGAGTATGTTTGCTATGTATATGAAACATGTTCATAAATTAAAATTCCAACTTTTCTTTCTTCCCGAGGTTTGAGCGTGTTGACAGACAGTCTATGGTTTGAGCATATCAGCTGCTGGTTGACTGCTTTCCAACACATCATAGTAAAGTGGGGGAACGTAGTTTTGCTTCCTGAGTGACCTAATAGGGAAGGACGGAAGGGGGGTCGCATGTACTCTGTCTAGACAGAAAAACACGAAGAAGGGGGTTCGCTAATTAGTCAGAGATTAAAGTTATCTTACTTTATCTACATCAAAGCCTAGAGAGCCCTAACTGTCCCACTCCCATTCCCACAGGCCTAAACACAGGAAGATGCTGCTAATGACTATGATGCTGATGACCCACCAACAGAGCTCCCAACTGATGATTGGATCGCTTTACAAGCTATGAAGTTCATTCCTCAGCCAATCAGGGGAAGGCAGGAAAGCAAAGCTGCCATTTTGGTATGTTTGTGGATAAGCATAATGTCAATGGGTCCATCCAACCCTCCAAACGGGTTAAATGGAGTCATCCATATTGATATCAGCGACACAGGCTTTTAGGATGTTCATAGGCCAAGGGAAGATAAAAATGTTTCATATTTCCAGTCAAGTTGGGACCTTCCTTGGGCTCCCAACCACTCCTGAACCTCATTGCAGACATCCAGGCCAAGGAACTACAGGTCCAACAGTATTAACAGACCATTCCAGGCTGCTAGGATCTCACTGCAATAATCCTTTAATTAGACAATAACAGGAAGTAGACAGGCAATATCTGAGAAGCAGTTTCCTGTTGGAGCTCGGTGTGGGCAAGGGCCCAGGCCTGACCCTGCTATGCCAAGGCCTCTTATTTCAACATCTTGTTATGTTGAATAACATTCCTGTTCGATGAGCAAGAACGCATTAGACATTCTTGCATTCCCTTAAATGACCGAATCTGGTTATTTTAACAGAGGTGCAAAGGAGATGTGTGTTAATTTATCTCCAAGGGAAAGCGCCCTGGCACTGAGAAGTGGCAGTCTCATAAAGCTATCAGGGACAGAATCACATACATTTAAAGGTTGTGGTCATTAACGCTGCGCTGCACTGATCTTCAGACGATCCCACAAGAACGGAAGGGAGGACGGTTCCCGACACTCAGTCCCCTCCTCCTCCCTCCAACGCCCCCTCATCCTCCAGTACTTGCTACACTACAGGAGAGTTATTCTCCCCTCTACTCTCCTTCCTGTACTCATCTTTTTCTTTTATCATCAAAAGCGCATTTTCAGGAGGTAGACCTAATTGCTTATAATTTATCTCACACACATACTCAAGCCCACCAGCCCCCTCCCTGGACCAGACTGCCATCTCAATCTACAATATATATATATATCTATATACACACAAAAGTATGTGGACACCCCTAAAGATTTGTGGATTTGGCTATTTCAGCCACACCCGTTGCTGACAGCTGTATAAACTCGAGCACACAGCCATGCAATCTCCATAGATGGTATGGGGGCAGTAGGTAGCCTAGTGGTTGGAGCGTCTGGAAGCAACGTCAGCACAAGAACTGTTCATTGGGAGATTCATGAAATGGGTTTCCATGGCCGAGCAGCAGCATACAATCCTAAAATGACCATGAGCAATGCCAAGCGCCGGCTGGAACGGTGTAAAGCTCGCCGCCATTGGACTCTGGAGCAGTGGAAACACGTTCTATGGAGTGATGAAGAATCATGCTTCACCATCTGGCAGTCAGACGGACAAATCTTGGTTTGAGGGATGCAAGGAGAACGCTACCTGCCCTAATACACAGTGCCAACTGTAATGTTTGGAGGAGGAGGAATAATAGTCCAGGGCTGTTTTTCATGGTTTGGGTTTGGCCCCTTAGTTTCAGTGAAGGGAAATCTTAACGCTACAGCATACAATGACATTCTAAATTATTCTGTGCTTCCAACTTTGTGGCAACAATTTGGGGAAGGCCCTTTCCTGTTTCAGCATGACAATGCCCCTGTGCACAAGCGAGGTCCAAACAGAAATAGTTTGTTGAGATCAGTGTGGAAGAGCCTTGACCTGAACCCCATTGAACACCTTTGGGATGAATTGGAATGCCGACTGTGAGCCAGCCGTAATCGCCCAACATCAGTGCCAGACCTCACTAATGCTCTTGTGGCTGAATGGAGGCAAGTCCCCGCAGAAATGTTCCAACATCTGGTGGAAAGCCTTCCCAGAAGAGTGGAGGCTGCTGTAGCAGCAAAGGGGGGACCAACTCCATATTAATGCCCATGATTTTGGAATGAGATGTTCGACAAGCCGGTGTCCTCAATCTTTTGGTCATGTAGTGTGTGTCTTTCTCGTTCACTTCCTCTGGCCTCTCTCTCTCTCTCTCTCTCTCTCTCTCTCTCTCTCTCTCTCTCTCTTTCCCTCTTTTCATGAGGCTTAATTTACTATCTGCCCATTAGCGAGCGACTGATTTAGGTATCGCCGTCCCCTCCTCCACCTCTTCCCACTCTTCTTATCATCCTTCTCCTCCCTCTGTCAAATTGGGGTTGCCAACCTTCGTCACGCAGGCCGGTGAATCATCAGTGGGCTCATTCGGGGCCCAGGGTGGGACGCCGCGGTTACTTCCGTCCCCTCCGAAATTACCAGGGGAACTCAACCTTGTCTGCTCTCTACTGTCTCATCACTCTGTCGCAGGGAGAGTTGGAGAGAGGGAGGCTGAGAGGGGGAGATTAATAGAGGGAGGCTGAGATGGGGAGAGGGCAGACTCAAAACCACTTGGTCAATATGAAGTGAATCAAACCACGTTACACTGTCATTTTGAAAGAGCCATTATGTTGATAATGTGGTCTGTCACTAGAGAATGGAGAAAGAGAGAGGGACGAGTGGGAAGGAGAATGAGGAAGAGACTTTATAATTGAGTCTTTATAATTGATATGATCATGATCTATCATTGTTATACTGTTTTAATGTGGTACGCCTTTATATGTCTAAGTGAGTGCTGATGCTATTACTCTGTTCATCCCACTCAGAGCAGCTGTTTCTCATTCCAGGCCTATCCAGGCTTTCTGCACTGCTTGGCCTGGTCTGTTTAGTGCTAGAAGAAATGCCCCCCATAACCCCCACCCCATGGTCTTCTACCCCTGTCACTCAGAGCTCATAGTTTGGCATCGGATAGTGTGTGTGTGTGTGTGTTTACAGGGGAGGGCAGGGGGGGCGGGTCATTTTTGGCGGGGTCCCAGAGCACGTCTCCCTGGCCGCTTATTTACTGATGATATCTTAGAGCTGGAATCTGGGTAAACACTGAACCTAGATAACGAGGAGATGACATCTTCCTCCATCCTAGCCCCCACTGCCTTCTACCCTCCAGCCAACCTCCTCTGCACCTCCACGCCCCCTCATAATCACCCCCCATTCACCTCCTAACTGAGAATGTCGCCGGAGGGGATGGCTGCCGTTTTACAGGCTCCTATCCAACTGCTATTTTGTTCGTTGGGCTGCCTTCTGAAAATTAAACCTCCACTACCATCTGTTCTATTGGCCAACGTGCAATCATTGGAAAACAAAATGGATGATATACGGTCAAGACTATCCAACCAACGTGACATTAAAAACTGTAATATCTTATGTTTCACTGAGTCGTGGCTGAACGACGACACGGATAATATAGAGCTGGCAGGATTTTCCATGCATCTGCAGGGCAGAGAAGCTACGTCTGGTAAGACGTATTTTTGTCAATAACAGCTGGTGCACAATGTCTAATATTAAAGAAGTCTCGAGGTATTGCTCGCCTGAGGTAGAGTACCTTATGATAAGCTGTAGACCACGCTATCTACCAAGAGAGTTCTCATTTATATTATTCGTAGCCGTCTATTTACCACCACAGACCGATGCCGGCAGCAAGACCGCACTCAATGAACTGTATAAGGCCACAAGCAAACAAGAAAATATTCATCCAGAAGTGGTGCACTTAGTGGCCAGGGACTTTAATGCAGGCAAAGTTAAAACCATTTTACCTCATTTCTACCAGCATGTCACATGTGCAACCAGATGGGGAAAAAAACTCTAGACAACCTTTACTCCACACACAGAGACACATACCATTTAGTAAATCTGACCATAATTCTATCCTCCTGATTCCTGCTTACAAGCAAAAACTAAAGCAGGAAGTAGTAGTGACTTGCTCAATACGGAAGTGGTCAGATGACATGGATAATACGCTACAGGACTGTTTTGCTAGCACAAACGCATTGAGGAGTATACCACCTCAGTCATCGGCTTTATCATTAAGTGTATTGACGACGTCCCCACAGTGACCGTATGTACATATCCCAACCAGAAGCTATGGATTACAGACAACATCCGCATCGAGCTAAAGACTAGAGCTGCCGCTTTCAAGGAGTGGGACACTAATCCGGACGCTTATAAGAAATCCCGCTACGCTCTCAGACGAAACATCAAACAAGCAAAGCATCAATACAGGATTAAGATTGAATCCTACTACACTGGCACTGACGCTCGTCGGATGTGGCAGGGCTTGAAAACTATTACGGACTACAAAGGGAAACCCAGCCTCAAGCTGCCCAGTGACGCAAGCCTACCAGATGAGCTAAATGCATTTTATGCTCTCTTCAAGGCAAGCAAAACTGAAGCATGCATGAGAGCACCAGCTGTTCCGGACAACTGTGTGATAACACTCTGTAGCCTATGTGAGCAAGACCTTTAAACAGGTCAACATTCACAAAGCCGCGGGGCCAGACGGATTACCAGGACGTGTACTCAAAGCATGTGCTGTCCAACTGGCAAGTGTCTTCACTGACATTTTCAACCTGTCCCTGACCGAGTCTGTAGTATCTACATGTTTCAAGCAGGCCACCATAGTCCCTGTGCCCAAGGAAGCAAAGGTAACCTGCCTAAATGATTACCGCCCCGTAGCACTCACGACAGTAACCATGAAGTGCTTTGAAATGCTGGTCATGGCTCACATCAACATCATCATCCCGGATACCCTAGACCCACTCCAATTCGCATACCGCCCCAACAGATCCACAGATGACGCAATTTCAATCACACTCCACACTGCCCTTTCCCACCTGTACAAAAAGAACACATGTGAGAATGCTGTTCATTGACTACAGCTCAGCATTCAACACCATAGTGCCCACAAAGCTCATCACTAAGCTAAGGACCCTTGGACTAAACACCTCCCTCTGCAACTGGATCCTGGACTTCTTAACAGGCCGCCCCTAGGTGGTAAGAGTAGGCATCAACATGTCTGCCACACTGATCCTCAACGTTGGGGCCCCTCAGGGATGTGTGCTTAGTCCCCTCCTACACTCACTGTTCACTCACAACTGCGTGGTCAAACACGACTTCAACACTATCATTAAGTTTGCTGACGACACAACAGTGGTAGGCCTGATTACCGACAACGATGAGACAGCCTATAGGGAGGAGGTCAGAGACCTGGCAGTGTGGTGCCAGGACAACAACCTCTCTCTCAATGTGAACAAGACAAAGGAGCTTAGGGGGCACGTGAACACCTTTTCCCCCTCAGGACACTAATAAAGATTTGGCATTGGTCCCCAGATCCTCAAAGTTCTACAGCTGCATCATCAAGAGTGTCCTGACCGGTTGCATCACCACCTGGTATGGCAACTGCTCAGCATCTGACTGTAAGGCGGTACAGAGTGTAGTGCGTACGGCCTAGTACATCACTGGGACCAAGCATCCAAGAGCTACTGTATATACTAGGCGGTATCAGAGGAAAGCCCAAAAAGACTGTCAAAGACTCCAGTCACCCAAGTCATAGACTATTCTCTCTACTACTGCACGGCAGGCAGTACCGGGGCACCAATTCTAGGACAAAAAGTATTCTTTCCTCCCCAATTTCGTGGTATCCAATTGGTAGTTAGTCTTGTCCCATCGCTGCAACTCCCGTACGGACTCGGGAGAAGCGAAGGTTGAGAGTCGTGCGTCCTCCGAAACACAACCCTGCCAAGCCACACTGCTTCTTGACACAATGGCCGCTTAACCCAGAAGCCAGCCGCACCAATGTGTCGGAGGAAACACCGTACACCTGGCGACCGTGTCAACGTGCATTGCGACCAGCCCGCTACAGGAGTCGCTATTGCGCCATGGGACAAGAACATCCTTGCCGGCCAAACCCTCCCCTGACCCGGACGATGCTGGGACAAATGTGCGCCGCCCCATGGGCCTTCCGGTCGTGGCCGGCCGGCCGGCCTGGACTCGAACCAGGATCTCTAGTGGCACAGCTAGCACTGCGATGCAGTAGACCACTGTACCACTCGGGATGCCGACACAAACTATTTACATTGACACCTCCCCCCAATTAGTTTTTACGCTGCTACTACTTGCTGTTTTATTATGTATGCACAGTCACTTTACCACTACTTACATGTACAAATGACCTCGACTAACCTATACCCCCACACATTGACTCGGTTCCGGTACCCCCTGTATAAGCCTCGTTATTTTATTGTGTTACTTTTTATAATTTTTTATTTTAGTTTAATTGGTCAATATTTTATTAACTCTTTCTGGAATCTGCATTGTTGGTTAAGGACTTGTATGTAAGTAAGCATTTCACGGTAAGGTCTACACCTGTTGTATTTGGCGCATGTGACAGTTTGATTTGATTTGACTGGTCCCAAACCTCTACTAATACTCCCCTTCCTCGTAACCTGCCCAGCTCTCCCTCCCTCCCTCCTCAGCCCGAGTGTGTGGTGTAGAACTTCAGTGTCCCTTTCCTGCCACAGCGAAGCTGGACCTCAGCCTGGCCCTGTCCTACCCTGGTGCTCCTCTCCTCCAATTCTGGAGTGCTGATTGGACAGACAGGCAGACAGACATGACCCTGTGACCGCTAGATGAAGCCCTGTGTGGAGGGAAGCTATGGGTCTGGTGGCGTGATGCCACAGGCAACACCTGGCCACATCTGGGAGAGCTAAACTCCTCCTGTGACCCCCGCACATCTGGAGCTAGGGCTCTGACTGAGTGAAATAACACATACACACACACACACATTCTGGAACACATATTCTGAGACGCACACACATACTGTATACAGACACACAGACAGGCATGTACACTCATACTCACACACACGGACACTCTGTATCCAGTGTGTCCTTCAGCCTCATGAGTTGTGAGCTTGGCTGTTGTATTTTATGGATCAGATGAGGCTTGTGTTTTATTTATCCCACAATCTGGGGGAGAAATACGATCACCTGCTCTGTCTTTCTGAGTGGCACTTTTACTACCCACTGGACCCCACTGATACTGCAGGAGCATACATCCCCTGGTCCTCTCTGACCCAGCAGCTTCCCTACAGGCAGCAGAGGCATGTCACTGTCAGTAGAGACATCCTGACATTCTCGACTCTCAAATTTGCAGAATTGGGGTGAAAAGTATATTTTCATCCTGGTTGCTTTTTATGTTTCATCTGTCAGGATGAACCACAACAAGGACTGTATGCTGTGTCCAGTGATGGCAGAGGAGGCTCGGGGACTGTTCTTAACCACTGCCAAGATGTGGTGGAGTTATCTAAGGAGGAGCGACGTTTGGAGGAACTGACCGTCAGAAAAGCAGGTCTGGTGTGGTGCACTGATGAAGAGCTCCAGGAATGTTTGTCTCCCGGACTTTCCATCATCCGAACCCAACTAGAGACATTCCATCTCCATCTTCATCATCTCAATTTAAATGTGTTGTTTGTTTGCTTTTAATGCGCTTTGAGATTATTTTTTGTAATGAAAAGAACTATACAATTTCAATAAATTATTTTTAATAGAGGAATCTGAGACCATGCCCCATATCCACGAAACCTCTGAGTAGAAGTGCTGATCTAAGATGAATACCATTATATGGACAGGTGGAGGAGACCTGATCCGAGATCAGTACTCCTACTCTGGAAAGCTTTGGGGTCGTTCCATTTGATTTCAATCATTTTTGACTGCAATCCTTTTAATTTGAACAAAACTTCCCATACATGTTAGAAGTGGTCAGACAGTGACTTTTTGGACCTAGAAGTGCCCAAAGTTGACCCTTTTTGCATACCCTGCCATACCATGAGACATCCATGTCTTCATCAATGGAAAATGGAAATGGTTGCGTTTAAAATAATTTAAAAGCTTTAAAAAAGGGTTGTCATACTATTTTATAGTTTATTTAAATAAAAAAAATGGAATAAAAATTGTTATTTTTTATTAATGGCAATTATTTAAAAACAATTTTTGCATATGTTGTAGATTAGTCCCTATTTACATAATCTGAGGTGTTTGTGTTGTGCTACAAAGATGGTTGGAGGTCCACCCATCAGAGAATGTTGACTTGCATGGGAATATCAGTTTTAAATTACACTGCCAATTTTCCATAGAAACCTATTGAAATCATAGAAATATAGATAATAGAATAGATATTCGCATTTAAATTGACATTCAACGTTGGGTGGGCCGAAGGCCATCTTTGTGGTAGTAATTGGAAGTTAAATTTTACATTAAAGTACAATTTACATGGTGTATAATTCTGTGAATTATATTTCTATAATTGAAATGACAACCACCCTGTATTAAAGAGCGTGCTCTGTCTCAACTGATGGCAGGCAAACACATTAATCTCAGATTATAAATTAGGGTTTAAACTACAACATATGCGAAAATGAAACAAATCTGAGTTTATACGTTTTTAGATAATTGATGTTAAAGGTTAAAAAAATTATATTTTTTATTAAAAAACATATTTTTTAAAGAAATGATTTAATTGTTTAACAACCCTGTTTGTAAACTTTTAAATTATATCAAACTCGCCCGTTAATCTTTTCCAGTGATGAAAACATGGATGTCTCATGGTATCGTGGGGTATGCAAAATGGGTGGACTTTGATCTCCTGAATGTTTTGGCATTCAGGTCCACAAAGTTACTTTCTGACCACTTCTACCATGGGCAAATATGTATGGAAGGTTTCGTTCAAATCAAAAGTGAAATGGTCAAAAAGTGATTAAAATCAAATGAAACAACCATTTGTGAAAACGGGCTCTAGTGTAGGGAGCCCATATGTGACAAGGACAAGAGGAATATCATGTCTTGCTCCAGACTGGCAACCAGGCTACGACACAACCATAGAACTAAACATAGAGTTAAAGGGATAGTTCACCCAAATGAAAAAACAGATATCTGGCTGTACTGTACATCTATGGGTCTGTAACTAATTATACTGGCACTGTATGTGGAAGGTCATACTTTATGACACCGCTGAACTTTCATCGAACCCTGAGTTGGATGGATGACGCTACTCAGGTGAGCTCTTGCCCCTCCCTTGCCCTCTGTACCATTTAAAGGTCAAATGAGGGGGCGAACCATCTTCCAAAGAACTGCTAATTTTGCCTTTTTGGGAACCTTGTTGTTCTTATTTGTGCATTCTTCTCATCTATATACAGAATCAGTCAAACTTTTGGACACACCTACTCATTCAATGTTTTTTTGTTGTCGTTGTAGAATAGTAGTGAAGACATCAAAACTATGAAATAACACATATGGAATCATGTAGTAACCAAAATAGTTTTAAACAAATCAAAATATATTTCATATTTGAGATAGCAACCCTTTGACTTGATGACAGCTTTGCACACTGTTGGCATTCTCTCAACCAGATTCATGAGGAAGTCACCTGGAATGCATTTCACTTAACAGGTGTTATATGTTAAATGTTCCTTCTTAAAGCGTTTGAGCCAATCAGTTGTGTTGTGACAAGTTAGGGTTGGTATACAGAAGATAGACCAATTTGGTAAAAGATCACGTCCATATTATGGCAAGAACAGCTCAAATAAGCAAAGAGAAACGACAGTCCATCATTACTTTAAGACATTAAAAACTTTGAAAGTTTCTTCAAGTGCAGTCGCAAAAACCATCAAGCGCTATGATGACACTGGCGCTCATGAAGACTGCCACAGGAAAGGAAGACCCAGAGTTTCCTCTGCTGCAGAGGATACGTTCATTAGAGTTAGCTAGCCTCAGAAATTGCAGCCCAAATAAATGCTTCACAGAGTTCAAGTAACCGACACATTTCAACATCAACTGTTCAGAGGAGACTGCGTGAACCAGGCGTTCATGGACATTAGACCGGTGGAAATTTGTCCTTTGGTCTGATGAGTCCAAATTTGAGGGTTTTGGTTCCAACCACTGTGTCTTTGTGAAACACGGAGTAGGTGAACGGATGATCTCTGCATGTGTGGTTCCCACAGTGAAGCATGTAGGAGGAGGTGTGATGGTGTGGGGGTGCTTTGCTGGTGAGACTGTAAGTGATTTATTTAGAATTCTAGGCACACTTAAACAGCATGGCTACCACCGCATTCTGCAGTGATATGCCATCCCATCTGGTTTATGCTTATTGGGACCATCATTTGTTTTTCAACAGGACAATGACCCAAAACACACCTACAGGCTGTGTAAGGGCTGTTTGAGCAAGCAGGAGAGTGATGGTGCTGCATCAGATGACCTGGCTTCCAAAATCACCCAACCTCAACCAAATTGAGATGTTTGGGATAAGTTGGACCGCAGAGTGAAGGAAAAGCCAACAAGTGCTCAGCATATGTGGGAACTCCTTCAAGACTGTTGGAAAAACATTCCTCATGAAGCTGGTTGAGAGAATGCCAAGAGTGTGCAAAGCTGTCATCAAGGAAAAAGGTGGCTACTTTGAAGAATCTAAAATGATATTTTCATTTGTTGAACACTTATTAGGTTACTACATGATTCCATATGTATTAATTCATAGTTTTGATGTCTTCACTATTTCAAAATGTAGGAAATAGTCAAAATAAAGAAAAACCCTTGAATGAGTGGGTGTGTCAAAACCTTTGACTGGTACTGTATAGCGTTTCCCTTGTCCCGCTACAAGGCCACCTGATTCAGTCCCAACCACCACTCCTACTCAAAGAACTCTTCAACCTGTGCTTCTCTCTCTCTCTCTCTCTCTCACACACACACACACACACACTGTTTTCTCTCATCCCAATCCCCCCACTTCTGTACATTCTTCTCCCTGCTCCCAGCCCTGTTCTACTGTAAACTGTTTACACACAATGCGAGTGGTTGTCGTGACAACGGACCAGGCTCGGGGCGAGTTGCAGGTGTTCCTGTTTGGGTTTGAGGGAGCCCTCAAGTTTCTTTTTTTAAAGAACATTCCGCTAGTTTGGGTTCTGGGCTCTTATTTATTTATTTCAGATGGCCCGTCAAACAGACAGGTTTATATCAACACAGAGGACCAGCTTCCTGTTATTACAGACCCCCCTTCCTCCAGCCCCTCCACACACACACACTACTCAAATATATACTATAAGGAAATGCACACACAACTCCATGAATTGAGGCATGGGCATCACATTGTGCACATAGGCTGTGCAAACACAAGCACTCACACACAAACACGCATTCTACATGTGCTCACACACACACAGAGAGAGAAACATGCATTATGTTACACACAGCTACACAGACAGACATACACATACCAGTTAACACAAACACACAGAGATGCGAACATCCCTCTCCTCATCCCTGGTTGTCTGTTAAGGACAGTTATGTTTACGGCTAATGTACTTGTCGTTCCCACTACAGATAAACAGATGGGGAGATTGCATTGATGGCCGGAATGACTGACTGACTGCTGAATGTTGTCTGTGAGAACAAACATCATGGGCACCATGGAAATGGAGGGTGACGAAGCTTACATAGTCCCGAGCCCGTCTCCACAAAGCGTCTCAGAGTAGGAATGCTGATCTAGCATGAGTTTTGACTTTTAGATCATAATTAATAGGATTTTATGGACAGATCCTACTCTTTGACGCTTTGTGTATACGGAGCCTGGTCTGCCAAAGACCACACTGTGTATCTGGAGATGCTTCAGAAAAATAAAAGCTAGCACACCCAAATGTACAAAATATAAAAGTAGCACATACTAATCTTGTGTAATTGCAATGTATATTATCTTTTTATCTCACAATTGTTGTGTCACTATTATTATCATAGATATATAATATATCCCATTTACCCTTAAAAATGAGAATGGAACAGAGGACCGAGGGGAAAAAAACGTCTACGGATGAGGTGAGTCAAACTGACTCTGAAAATACTCTTAGACACACCACTGCTGATAATGCTACTCACTGTGTGCTCAGCTTGCCAAGGAAGGGAGACATAGTCTGGCCTCAACGGTGGTGTTGGCACCTGCGTTAAAAAGTATACAGCTATTTTATCAATGGTTCATCATCCACTCTTCTCTGGCACTGCTTCACACATGCAGTTTGTTGATCTTGGAAGTCTGAAAATACCTCAAACATAAATAGCTGACCTTGGTTCAGAGCTGTATGTATTACAGTAGACACAGGAAGGGGAAGTACCACAGCCCTGTCACCCCAGACACAGGGCATAGTTTTGGGGTCGTCGTCAAGGCAACACAGAACTGTGTATAACCTTGAATGAAGAAGCTATCTGCTATTTCAATGTTCTGTGAGATATTTTGCTGACGATTGTTGATGAGTGTGGACAGGTTTTGGAGAAGTTTTACTCCTCTCAGAGATCACTGTCCTATGCAGGCAGTCATTTGTGTGTGTGTTGCATAGACAGTTTGACCAGATGGATGATAAAACATCTTGGCTTGCTCTAGACAGCTTGGATGCTGCTAGTGGGGAAGTCCCCTGTGGTGGAATTAGTGCGGTCTGACTGCCACGCTTCTGAGAGGTCATGGGGATCACAGAGGTCGTGTCTACACTTGACACTTACACGTGACTCGAAGATCGCATTGAAAAGACGGGTCTAGATGCACAAAAGTCACTTTGTGATCTGATTGTGTTCAGATCTGGCTTACCACATCAGGAGGTACTCAAGGAGGCATTGCATGCGGATTTATCCTCTGTCTGGCTACCAAAAGCGCACACAGTGGGCGACGACATCAGCGCTCCCCCACAAGTCTCCAGAAAACGTGTGTTTTGGGACAGAGGCAACTTTTCAGTATAGTGTTGGAAGAAATACGTGTGAGCTGGCCTCGTAAATGCTAGCCAGCTAGCTAATATTTAGAATATATATTTTTTTGTCTAGAGATATGCTAAACCGTTTGCAATATCTTTAGCGTTGCTTGCTAGCTAGCTGGCAAGGGACAGAAGTTACAGCTAATTAGCCAACAACTGCCTTCAATTGTTGTTGTGTTATTATCATATTCTGCCTATTCCACCGTCTGTAGAATATATGCTGCAATTTGAATATAGCGCGGGAAAGGGGAATCCGGCCACACTGTGGACACGGTAGACACATTTAAATGTAGATGTATGACACATTTAAATGTAGATGTACGACGCATTCGGAATTCCGTGATCAGAACTCTATGATCCGAATACTAAAGCTGCGTGAACTGTCAAGTTGAGAGAGAGTTTTATATGTGCCCTTTTTATCTCTCACATCCACTCCTCTAACCTCCGTACACATTTATAAAACGATTGTCTTGATAACAAGGACAAACACTCCCCCACACGCATACACACACCCACACAATCTTCAACACACACCCTGGTCCACGTTTGCCTGCTCAACGACCTTGTCTTCAGCATTTGCATGATAATTGGAATGTGTTTCTGAGGGAGGAAGGGGCAGGATGTCGGACAGTCAGTGTGTGTGTGTGTGTGCATGCGCATGCACGTGTGTGTGCACGTATTTCTGTGCGTTGGTGTGTGTGTGTAAGGGAGAAAGTAAAAGTGAGTCATCATATAACCTGAAAGGAAAGTGTTGGTACAGCAGGTTTTGTCCTGCATTTGCAGGAAGGTTTCAGTCAATAGGACACAGAGAGGAAACCTGTTGGCTCTCATAGTCTCCCGGTGAAGTGGTGGTGGAGGGGGAGTCTGAATGAACGAGGGGGAGGGAGGCCAGAGGGGTGTTGCCATGAGTGACCCCCTCCTGCCACCATCTCCCTCTCCCCTTACTCTGTCTTGAAAACAGTGAGCTCAGGAGAATGGAATCTTATCTCTGCAAAAATGCACTTTGGAATTCATCACCAGCGAATGCAACACATCAGCTCCTTGTGTGTGAGCGCATTTGTCTGACCATGCGAGCATGTGTTTGTCTAACCATGTGCGTGTGAGAGTGTGTGCCTATTGGTGTGTGGTTTGTGTGCACGAGAGTCTGTGCATGGTGTGTGTTTTGTGGGCCGTGTGAACTGTTGGTGAAAGTCTTCCTCTGTTCCTCCTCATCCCTCACACTGCAGTCCACTCTCGGACATCAAGATCAAATTGTCCTTCCCAGCACGCAACACTCACAAATCATCCACTCCACTTTTTTCTCTCGCAGTGTCATTCCTTCAGAGGCCAAACCCAGTATCATTTGTTCTCAACATTTTAATAGCAACTGTGTGCACTTCCAATTATCTTTCCTTCAAACGATTAAAGATGAATACTTTAATTTGATCTTCAATGTATTTTTGAATACCGTATTAAGGTACATTTCACAAGATACAGATGTAGGATATTCATTTGGTAAAGTTTGCTACAGCAGGAAAATTATCTTGCAGCAACAGGAAATGTGAATTATTATGTGTATTATAATTAATGGACATTTCTTTAGTGTTGACATTTTTTGTTTGGGCAAATCAAGTCTGACATTTTAAAGTGAAAATGACAAACTTTAGAAGCCTTTTAAACCTCGAATACGCTACACATTTGCATTTCCTGCCGTGCAGGAAAATTCTCAGCAACAAAAGAGTGATCAAATTAAGATCTTATGATGTCAACAACTACAGACCAGTATCCCTTCTTTCTTTTCTCTCCAAAACTCTTGAACGTGCCGTCCTTGGCCAGCTCTCCCGCTATCTCTCTCAGAATGACCTTCTTGATCCAAATCAGTCAGGTTTCAAGACTAGTCATTCAACTGAGACTGCTCTTCTCTGTATCACGGAGGCGCTCCGCACTGCTAAAGCTAACTCTCTCTCCTCTGCTCTCATCCTTCTAGACCTATCGGCTGCCTTCGACACCCTGTCGTTCTCAACTAACATCAAGGCGGTGGCCCGTTCCTGTAGGTTCATGCTCTACAACATCCGCAGAGTACGACCCTGCCTCACACAGGAAGCGGCGCAGGTCCTAATCCAGGCACTTGTCATCTCCCGTCTGGATTACTGCAACTCGCTGTTGGCTGGGCTCCCTGCCTGTGCCATTAAACCCCTACAACTCATCCAGAACGCCGCAGCCCGTCTGGTGTTCAACCTTCCCAAGTTCTCTCACGTCACCCCGCTCCTCCACTCTCTCCACTGGCTTCCAGTTGAAGCTCGCATCCGCTACAAGACCATGGTGCTTGCCTACGGAGCTGTGAGGGGAACGGCACCTCAGTACCTCCAGGCTCTGATCAGGCCCTACACCCAAACAAGGGCACTGCGTTCATCCACCTCTGGCCTGCTCGCCTCCCTACCACTGAGGAAGTACAGTTCCCGCTCAGCCCAGTCAAAACTGTTCGCTGCTCTGGCTCCCCAATGGTGGAACAAACTCCCTCACGACGCCAGGACAGCGGAGTCAATCACCACCTTCCGGAGACACCTGAAACCCCACCTCTTTAAGGAATACCTAGGATAGGATAAAGTAATCCTTCTCACCCCCCTTAAAAGATTTAGATGCACTATTGTAAAGTGGCTGTTCCACTGGATGTCATAAGGTGAATGCACCAATTTGTAAGTCGCTCTGGATAAGAGCGTCTGCTAAATGACTTAAATGTAAATGTAAAATGTATCTTACATCTGTACGTACAAGTTGCCTATTTTCAATGGAACTTTTTTCAGGCAATATCGCTACAGAAATACCAGTGCACAATAGGCTTTAGAGCACACCATCAGCCATCTAATATACTGACAGAGTGACATCAAAAGAACGTGTGTCATGCATCATGTGTGTGCAGTTCTCAGTTTAATGAGGTTACCTGAACAAACAGATGTTTAGTTGGGAAGAGATAAGGAGTTTGGAACTTTGTCACAGATATAAAGTGGCTCGTAAATCCTCCCATTATCGCCTGAGAAGCATTTATACTCACGCTGAACAGCTCCACTTCAGCCCTTTGTGTTATTGCTGAGGCCAAGGATCACTTAAGACCCAAGATACGCCATCGTCAATACAGTTTTACTGCTCATCTCCTCACCTCACTTCCTGCTTTCACGCCCAGGCTATGCTATTTTCAGTCCCACCTGACTCTACAATCCATTACGTCTTTAATTCAGCGATTAATTGAGCAGTGACATGGATGCGATGTCTCTGGATGGTTGTCAGCTGTGTTGAAGTTCAATTCATCAAACCATAACAGAATTAAGGCCTTGTGTGTACGGCCCATTTCTTTGATGACTTTTCCTATGTCAGACACACACAAAGGGGCAACAATGTTCATACCGTACAATATTTGTACATAAAGTGTGTGTGCTGAAAACTAAAGTACGCCATCATGATGATATAGGTGACCATTTGAAGTGAAGGGTAAATAGGGATCAAGGGCCCTAGTCTCTGTCCCCTCTTCCTCAAATGTGACTCCAGTCAGTGTAGTGGACAGGAAAAGGATCGGGGGGTGGTGGGGGGAGACTCCGGTCGGCTTGTTAAGAGAGCGGTGAGGTATTACTTTAAAAGCTCCTCCACCCCCGTCGGAATGTGGAGGGGGGAACGTGGGACAGCGGACGTCTTTTCCAGAGGACGGGAAACCTGGGGGCAGAAGTGGAGTTATACCACTGCTCTTGTGATGAAGGGTCCTTACAGTAGCCTACTCTAACTGAAGGTTCCATATGTAGCAGATGGGAGTCTATGAAACTCACTCCTCAGCCTGGAGTAATTTCGGTGGCGCAATTGGGTAAGACACTTCAGGAGGGTGGTCACGTGTGTTTGCAAGGCAGAGGTCCTGGGTTTGAGCCTTGGTAAGAGCTGAATCAGGGGGGAGCGGTACTCATACTCGCTTTACACATACAGTAGCCTACTCACTGAAAGGTACATGCAGTAGGCTACTCACTGAGAGACTGGACTGGTTCATGTTATGGTCACAGCACATGTTGCTTCCTAGTGGCCTCTTGTTGGATAATAATGTCCTCACCAATCCAGATGTACAATGAAAAATACTGTACGTCATGATCAAAGCAAATACTGCTGTGAAGTACAAATAATTACAGTGTAATTTTTCAGATGATGCGGATAGCAGTCCTGTAAATTGTCTGAGCTCACAGATGGGAAGGTGTGTGTGTTGTCCCTCTGGCCCAGGGTAATTCATCAGACTGGGTGAATTGATGGGAGTTGGGTTGAGTGTGTGTTTGGGGGTGAATCTCCAGATGAAATCTAATATGTGAGACGATGCATCCTAAAGAGACGTTTCCTCGTAGCCCTGCCCGATGAATACCAATTTGGTGGCCGCCGCTGGAAGGACGATTGCCCCTTGCTTGAACAAGGCGGCGGGGAATTACAATGTACCTTTTTTTGGCTCGATCCATCCAATCACAGCCCCCAAATTGTAGTGACTTTATCCTCCCCTATGAGTCATCTATTCATACCTTGGTCTGGTAAGAGAATATGTTTGGTCTTATTCAGTAACATACTCATGAATTGATCATGGAGATTGTATTGTCTGTGATCATCTCAGCATGTTAGCTGATAATAAAAACGGTGTCCATGAGAATCAGTGGGTGGGTTTGTAAAAATAATGAAGGAAAAGAATTAGCCAGTCCACCATGAGTTTGTGTGTGTGTGTTTGATGGTAGTGGGGGTGGTCTGACTTAGTGACATCACCATCAGGGAGGATCCAAATGACCAGGAAAGTCATTTAGAGTTACACTGAGTTTACCAGCTGGACTCTCTGTATAACACAAGAGAGAGAGAGAGAGAGAGAGAGAGAGAGAGAGAGAGAGAGAGAGGAAAAGGGAAAAAGGGGAGGAGAGACAAAAAGAGAATGAGAGACAACGAAAGAGAGGAAGGGAAAGAGACACATTTCGGAAGCTGGGGACCAGAGGGAATTTTTTGCCGGTTACAGAACAGTCTCCAGACTAATTTGTCTTGTGCAGGTCCATACAGTAGATAAATTGTGTGTATATTTGTCTCTCTGTGTCTGAGCAGAGGTGGAAGTGTCGGCGACAGAGAGAGGGAGTTGCCTGTTTGAAGAGGTCAGGCAGGCAGGGGAAAGCCGGTGGATATGTTTTAAGAGGCCGCTTATCTGAAACTGACAACAGGATGAGAGGGTGAGTGAGGGGGGAGAGCCCAGCAGTACAGGGGGAGAACCATGGAGAGTACACCGTCCTCATTCACAGCCCACTCACAGAGGACACACAGACACAGGCTAACCTGAGAGAGAGAGAAGCAGAGATAGAGGGGAAGAAAGAGAGGGAAAGAGTCTACTTTGTCCATTCTGTCCGACCGAGTGGGAGCGAGAGGCGAGGGTTCGTAACACTGGAGCTCAAGGATAAACCATGGACTCTGCACACCTCTTACCACACCTGGACGTGAGTACTGCACACTCACACACACACACACACACACACACACACACACACACACACACACACACACACACACACACACACACACACACACACACACCCATAAACACACACTCTCTCACACATACGCAAACACACACATATACTGTCCATGTCTGCCAAGCCAACTCTGCCTGGACACGGGAACTTCACTGCTCAAACCATTAGCCACTCTAGGGAGAACAAACGCATGCTCACACGCCCGCAGAGGCTGGCATGCTGTGTTGCTCTAAATCAAACGCCTGGAAGCCGAAGGTCCGAGAACAATGTGACTGTTATGTTTTCAGAAGACATAACGTGACTCCTCTGTAGGAGCGTAAAGGCATGAATTATTCCTCTGTGTTAACGGAGAATCCAGCTTTTCAGTGTTGTTTCTGTCTTTTCCACCTCGGGTCCTGTGTCGACCAGACGCGTGAAGTCTTTGAACTCTCTGATGTCACGTGTCGGACATGTCACAGTTTCCACCAAATGCTTCTGCAATGTTCGGCCCTCGGCGAGCCCCCTGTTCACCAAAACGTAGCCTCCTGCTGCCGGTCTCAGATCGTCTGAAGCAGCCGGAAACGTGTGGATCACGGCGAGGGGGGAGTGTGAAACGGAGGCATGCAGTTGTGAATGTCCGAGCTGAAATTAGATGAAGACGTACAAGAGCCAAACGCCTTTCCGGTGACTTACAGTTCGGGTTGAAATAGAATGGAGACAAAGTTGACTTGTTGATGCTCTGCACCTTATGTGCTACTTATAGACTCTTGTGAGAATGTACCTGGGAACGAAAGCCCTGGCAGTAGTGACTACTATACTGTACATTGTGTGTCTGTCTAATGTCTTTCCAAAGGTCCAGGTAGCTCATGTCCCAAATCAAATCAAATGTTATTTGTCACACGCTTCGCAAACAACAGGTGTAGGCCAACGGCGAAATGCTTACTGACTGGGCCCTTTTCTCACAAGGCAGAGTTAAAGATACATTTATATAAAAACATTAGAATAGAAATAGTGACAAGAGGAATGAAACACAGTGAATAAAATGGAGAACAATAATGAGTCAAAATAACACGCAATAAACATGTACCGGAACCGAGTCGATGTGCAGGGCTACAAGGTAATTGAGGTTACTATGTACATACAGTAAGGTACAGTAGGGGTAAAGTGACTAGGCGACAGGTTAGATAATAGACAGTAGCAGCAGTGTATGTGGTGAGTGTGAAAATGTGTGTGTGTGAGAGTGTCAGCACGCATGTGTGTGTGGGCGTATGTAGTGTGTGTGTGTGTGTGTGTGTTGAGGTGTGAGTGTAAGTATGTGTGAGTGTGTGGGTCCAGTGTGCCAACAGTCAGTGCACGAGAGTTTGATTAGCTATTTAGCAGTCTTCTTTAGCAGTCTTCTTTAGCAGTCTTCTTTAGCAGTCTTCTTTAGGAGTCTCATGGCTCGGGGGGGAGAAGTTGTCCAGGGTCCTGTTGGTTCCAGACTGGTACCACATGCCGTGTGGTAGCAGAGAGAACAGCCTATGGCTTGGGTGGCTGGAGTCTTTGACAATTTTTTGGGGTCTTCCTCTGATACCGCCTGGTGAAGACGTGCTGGATGGCAGAGAGCTCGGCCCAAGTGATGTACTGGGCCGTACGCACCACCCTTTGAAGGGCCTTGCGGTCGGGTGCCTCGCAGTAGCAGATTCTGGCGATGTTGTGAGAGAGTTGGTTGGTTCCCCAGTAGCCGGAAAGTGTCTGGTCTACTCCACCTTTCCTTAGGGAGCCTCATCGTCTGCTGTCATCTTAACCCTGTCTGCATTCTCGTGTGTGTGTGTGTGTGTGTGTGTGTGTGTGTGTGTGTGTGTGTGTGTGTGTGTGTGTGTGTGTGTGTGTGTGTGTGTGTGTGTGTGTGTGTGTGTGTGTGTGTGTGTGTGTGTGTGTGTGTGTGTGTGTGTGTGTGTGTGTGTGTGTGTAAGCATATTTTTGTTGTGATTGTACGTGTGCATGATGGATGCCCAGCACTATGCCTTAAAAAAACATTCAAATCCATTGGCTTTTGTCCATCACACACACACACACACACACACACACACACACACACACACACACACATTCACACACAAAACACATCTGTTCCTCTTGGCATGTACGTGTTTGCACTCAGTCTGCGTGGTGCGTACGCGTAAAGGTTTGTTGAGGAAGGCGGGCTGAAAGTCTGGGGCCGCCCGCGTCATTAGCCTCTTAATCGCCCCAGCTGGAATAAATTATAATACACTCTAATAAAAACCACCCAGCAGGCAACCAGATATTATTCTAATGATTTCATCTGTCACGCTTCGAGATAAAAAAATGTTTTGTCCTCCTAGCTTCAGCCTCATGCATGAAATCATAAAGCAGTGAATGCCGTGGTCATCAGAGAGCTGCGTCGTGTGTTAGCAATGTATAGAGAGGGGTGAGGAACATTCCAGATGCATTAGGTGTAGGTGTGTCACTTTCAGGTGATTATGAGAATGGTCCACATGGGTGCGCTGGTTGAGCAAGTTAGAAAGAAGAAAAAAAACGACGTTCTTGCGATGTGTGTAACGTGAGCTTGCCCAAGTTGGTGTGGGTAAGTTGAAGATTTCCACGACATACAGTCATTATGACATGGGGCAGCCAGTGTGTGTGTGTGTGTGTGTGTGTGTGTGTGTGTGTGTGTGTGTGTGTGTGTGTGTGTGTGTGTGTGTGTGTGTGTGTGTGTGTGTGTGTGTGTGTGTTAGGGAGAGGGAGAGGGAGAGGGAGAGGGAGAGGAGAGGGAGAGAGAGGGAGAGAGAGGGAGGGAGAGGGAGGGAGGGAGAGGGAGGGAGAGGGAGGGAGGGAGAGGGAGAGAGAGGGAGGGAGAGGGAGAGAGAGAGGGAGAGGGAGAGAGAGGGAGGAGGGAGAGGGAGAGAGAGGGAGGGGAGGGAGGGAGAGGGAGAGAGGGAGAGAGAGGGGGGGAGGGGAGGGGAGGGAGGGAGAGGGAGGGAGAGAGAGAGGGAGAGGGAGGGAGAGGGAGGGAGAGAGAGGGAGAGAGAGGGAGAGAGAGGGAGGGAGAGGGAGAGAAGGAATCTGGGGGAAAGAAACACGGGAAGAACAACAGGAAGGGAAAGTGGCGGGACCAGGCGTAACACGAAGACAGCGGCCGCGGATAAATCAGCCGGCTGCGGTGACACTGGGCCCTCTCGCCCCGGCAACACTCGGCAGCACTCTTCCGCAAAAACACCATTCATTTAGAGGGCTTAGGAAAAAGACCAACACAAGGGAGAGAGGGGAGAGAGAAATTAAGATAGGGAGAAAAAGAAAAACAGAGGTTGGGAAAGAGAGAGACATGCAGATAAAGAAGAATGGAGAGACAGGGAACACAGGGGGGGTGGGGGGGGGCAGTGGAAAGAGATATGGAAAAGGACAAGTGGTGATAGAGAGACTGAGTCAAAGAGAGAGAAGGGGAGCGTATATACAGAGTATATATCTGTATATCTTTGTGTATCTCTGTATATCTCTGTATATCTCTGTCTATCTTCACTTCTCTCTTTAACTCGTCTCTCTATCACCCCTTGTGGACTAAGAAAACGAGAGACTAAAAGACAGAGCGTGAAGAGACGTAGAGAGAGGGAAAGAGAGACACTTCTGTTGGTCTGTTTTGATCTGTGGGTTCAGAGGGCCAGCGAGCAGACCGCCCTGCCTGATTACACACACAAATCTCTCGTCTTCGTGCGCATGGGGTCACTCTACCGTCTGCACCGGGTCAGACATCATCTAATATGTCTGAGAGCACCCCCTCTCCCCACCTCACCCCTCACCTCCCCCGGAAGACTTGATTAGTCCCATGTCAGCGGAGAGAGAGGGGGGGGGGGAGCTAATGCAGGGATGTCACCATCCAGGATGAATGGAGAGGGGGGCGGCTTGACGGAGAGGATGGCAGATAATGAGGCCAAATGGAGTTTAGTGGCTTCTCTCCCAGTTTAGATTAGCTGGAGAAACACAGGGAGATAGATGGTGGACGTACTCTAGATGGATGTATGGCAGGGTGTCCTCTGACTCCCCCCCACCCACCCACTCCCCCTTCTGCAAGTAACCTTTGAACCTTCATTAGGGGGAGGGGGGGGGGTCCTCAATCTAGTTTACGAGCCTTGGGACGCCACGGGAAAGGCTGTACAGTTGTGGCTCTCTAATCTCTAATCGTACTCTAATTGTCCTGTAGCGGTGCCTCAAGTGGAGAGGCATCGGGCAGAAGGACATTACTTTGGGTGGGGCTGCCTGAGTTAATGACTAGTGAGCAGAGTCCCACGCTCACAGCTTATTTTCCCAGGGTATTACTGTGTCTGTTCTTGCTCACACACGCACACACACTCACATGCACGCGCACACACACACACACACACGCATACACAGACGCACACGCACACACACACAAACCCACACACACCCTGTGAACTTCTTGTAAAACCCTACTCTGACACTATAGCATGATTAGCTGTCATTAGGGCGTCGTTATGTGTTCGTTGTGCCATAAATGCCTCAGTTATCTAGCTGTGTCGGACTTAATCGATTCTCAGCTCAGTACCGAGATGAGATAGGGAGAGTGCAGAATTAGAAAACACTTCGCTCGAGTCTGCAGGGAAAACTAGGACGTTCAGCTCTACGTCGTTTACATTCATCGAGACGTATCTTTTCCTCTTAGAATAATGACGACAACTGTCATTTCTTTCGTTGTCGGATGATGGTAAAGCAGACCGGTTGAGAGGAGAGAAGTCATGGCCCAGCCCAGGTCTCAGTCTCTGCGTGAACCTCCAAACTTTGAATGCTTTGAACCAAATCTAGGGTCAGCTTTACCCTCCCCCAATCCTAACGGCAAACTGACTCACTAGTTAAGTGCCAACTTCATCCTACTTTGAACAATAGATAGGTCAGACACCGCACTCTGACCTCTAGTTCCTGACTCCAGAGGGCCCAAGGCCATTAAGGCCTGTAGTTTGTAATTAGTCACTCATTTGGGTGGTAACCCGGCTGGATGTTAACGCTATGACCTCCAGCACTGGGCCTTTTTCCCCGCGCTGCAGACAGGCCAGTTAGCAACTATGGTCTCATTATTTGGTTGAAGCTCCTGTATAGGTAAGCTGTGGGAAGTAAATTAGAGCAATAGAGATATAAAGTACAGTAGCTCCACTAGTTATTATTCTCCAGTCAAGTCAACTGGCTTTAGCTCATTGGTGGTTTTTAGCAGGACTACTATTAAGGTTCTCCTACGCATGTACACACACACACTGCACACACGGAATATATCCGCTGCTTAATCACTGTTATCCCCCTGTGCTTGAGTTTCCTAGGAGATGGGGCCTTGGCAACACATAGCAATACATGAACATTAAGGAAAACAAAGTGGTGCTGTTTTTACAGCCATGTGTATCCAGCAAACAACTTCACATGGACTCCAGCAGTACATTTCTTGATGTCGCGCCAGACTTACTGCATTTGTTTAAACAGCACGTTTTGTACTGCTACAGTGGTAAATATGAATTTGAAATAAAAGATGACGCCAAATGAAACGAACACCCCCACCTCCCTGTCACGGTTTTAAGGCCAGTGAAAGTCGATTGGGGTTCGTTTTAAGGCCTCTCTCTCTCTCTCTCTCTCTCTCTCTCTCTTTCTCTCTCTCTTTCTCTCTCTCTCTCTCTCTCTCTCTCCCTCTCCCTCTCCCTCTCCCTCTCCCTCTGTCCCTCTGTCCCTGTCTCTCTGCCTCGCTCTGTCTTGAACTTTCGCTAGCGAACTTGCAACATTGTATCGACTGGGTCCAACCCACGAGCAAACATGCTACATGATCAACTTTGGTCCCAGCACGCTAGTGGATCTTACATAATAGTTTCACAGTTGATGAGCTCCGCACAGACAGAGCTGTATTTGCGTCTCGTATTTCAGCCTCTTCTCAGGTGTCCCGACTTGTCTTTCGGACCCCCAAAAAAAGGTACATTTGTCACCAAGATGCATCAATTCATTCACAAGAGTGTAGTACTAATGACATATCCCGAATGTCATAAAACGTTCTCTCGGAGGATTTAAGCTATGAGTAGTGGTGTTTCAAACCCCCACACTCCAATTTACTGAAAGACGTTAAACATATGGTATAGGAATTTCAATGAACAACGTGGGACTTTAAAGCGCACCACTGGAAGCGTCAAGAAGTGAACGACTTAAGCGTTCCGTTTCCTCTTCTCCCTGAAATAAACCCTAACTTCACTCCTCTCCTCCCCCACTCCTCCCCCTCTCTCCCTTCATGCAGATCCACCATGTTCCCTGCTAACCTCTTGGTCCTGATGGTCCTGCTGCTACCTCAAGCCTTGTCTGGTCGCCAGGGCGGAGCCACCGAGCCCGATGGTAGTGTGTCGTCGTTGTTATCGTCATCACCAACCCCCCTGGACCCTAGCCTGGCCCAGACCATCCAGAACCTGCTGCTGAGCCGCCTGGGCCTGCAGTCCCACCCCAACCCCCGGCCAGGTGCCCCCGTCCCACAGTACATAGTGGACCTCTATCGCTTCCACTCCCAGCAGTACCACCTAGTCCAGGATCCACACTTCAGCTATCCCAGCCAGCATGTCCAGGAGGCCAACACCGTGCGCAGCTTCCACCACACAGGTAACATTACACATGTGGTCTGGGCCCAATATCCCCAAAGCGTCTGAGATTAGTTTAGCCTTTAAGATCATAATGAATAAGATCATATGGACAGATCCTGGATCAGCACTCCTAATCTGAGGCTCTGTGTGGATAGTTTGCAACGCTGTTCTACCTTGTCCTGCCACTGATTGGGATCAGTTCCACAACACGTTTTTTAATGGACACTGTTCTACACATCCCATTTGTAGTTTCAGTCCGGGTTAGATGGCATTGATGGCGACAGGGCTGTGATACCCAGTCTGTTTCTGTTATGACTCCACCTTGGCAGTCAGTAGGCTCCAAAGTCAGACCCTCTATTTTCCATTTGATAACGTGGATGTTTCCATAACAGTCACAAGCTAACCAGCAACAAGTGGAGGTCCTATTCTGATGTTAGTGTGTGCAATGAAAAGCTTATCTAGCTGTTTATGGCACTGAATGTGTTTGACATTTAAAGTTAAGGGTTGACAGGTCAATTTACCTTGTATTCGACATTGTGAGATTACAATGTTTGATATAGGAAATCCTACAAGAGAGACCTCCATGGAACTGCAGAGAACATCAGTTTTGTTTTACAAATTGAACCTTCTTCTCTGAACTATCTTAACCTCTCTCTCTCTCCCCCTCTCCCCCTCCCTCCCTCCCTCCCTCCCTCCCTCCCTCTCTCAGAGTCTACCAGTCCCTCACTCCCCCTTGAAAAGAGGCAGACCACAGCGAGCAACAACAGGGTCCCCATCTCCTTCAACGTGTCGTCCATCCCCCAGGATGAGCGTGTGGTGTCTGCAGAGCTACGTTTCTTTCGGGGTGGTGGGGCCAGCCCGGGCCCTGGGGCCCACAGGGTCAGCCTGTTCCTCTCTGGAAGCCCTGGGGACTCTGAGTCTGAGCCCACTCTCCTGGAGTCACGGGTCCTCACACGGGCCCCCAACACCAAGCCAGCTGTCTCCTGGGAGGCATTCAGCCTCAGCACTGAACTCTTCCTGGGGGCCCACGCTCAGACTGGGAGCCTGGCCTTCCTCCTGGAGGTGACCCCTTTGGGTAACACCACCCTCCTCACCCCCCCTGACCATGATGCTCTACCACCTTCCACTGGGGAGGAAGGACGAAGAGTGGGACATCTGAGGGTGCGCAGATCTCTGGGACAGGACGAACACAGCTGGGCACGAGAGAGACCCCTGCTGGTTACTTACAGCCATGACGGGCGTGGGGAGGCACTAGCCGCCCATGTCCGGCGAACCTCTGGCACTGCCCAGAGGATGAGGGGGAGGAAGGGGGCCAGAGAAAGGGGCAGGAGTAGCAGCAGCAACCGGGGAAGGGACAGAAACAAGGACAGGGAGAGGGACAGGGACCGGAGTGCCAGCCCTGGCTGGGGCGGTAGCTGGGACGAGGGTGGAAGAGTGAAGCGTAATGGTGGCCGCGCAGCAAAGCTGAAGCGTCTGTCCCGCACCCGCTGCCGCCGCCACCCGCTCTACGTGGACTTCAAAGACGTGGGCTGGAACAAGTGGATCGTGGCGCCTAGCGGCTACGACGCCTTCTTCTGCCTGGGGGAGTGTCGCTTCCCGCTCGCCGACCACATGAACTCATCCAGCCACGCCATGGTGCAGACGCTGGTGAACTCGGTGAACGGAGCCGTGCCGCGGGCCTGCTGCGTGCCCACCGCCCTCAGCCCCATCGCCATGCTCTACCTGGACCCGCAGGACCGTGTGGTGCTCAAAAACTACCAGGACATGGTGGTGGAGGGCTGTGGATGCCGGTGACGGGAAACACAAGAGAGGGAGGGAGGAGAGAGATGGAAGGAGAGATTGATGGCGTAAAGACAGAGGGCAAGGACGGAACCCAGCCCAGCAGGACCACGTGAAACAAGAGGACCTGGATCTTGTGGCGGAGGGATGCAAATACCTAGTACTAGCGGGGGACCGGAGAGATGGATGAGGCAGGAAGAGAAGAGACGGGAATGTAGAACCCAATCCAGCAGGAACAAGTGCTTTCTAAGAAGTGCATAGTGTCGGAGGGCCACAGCTGTCGGTAGTGGAAATAAAGAGGAGTAGAAAGAGAGATGAGAGAGAAGAGAGAGAGAGAGAGAGAGAGAGAGAGAGAGAGAGAGAGGGGAAAAACAGAGACAGAGGAGCCCCCTTAGGACACGCAGTGCAGTGCTTCAGAAGTACCACACAGTGAGAGTATGAAGAGAAGACAGAGGGAACGACAGAGAGGGAGAGAAATAACAAAGCAGTCTTCCACATCCCGGTAGGTGAAGAGGATGCTGCTGACAGGAGAAGAGGGGAACGACAGCCAGGAGTAGAGGAGAAGAGAATCCTCCCATTAGCCCCACCTCCTCTCCTTCAATAGCACTCCACTCGCTGACAGCCCTGTGCTTGTTCAGTGCTCCCTCGCCAGCCCTCTACGTGTCTGTAACGTGTCTGTGTCTGTGTCTCTCCGTGCTTAGTGTGTCGCTCACCTCCTTCCAGCATCAATCTGTAAAGGAGACGCACTCAATCAGTGGAGTGGAAGGGGAAGAGATGAAGATATCAGTGCCAGAGTATACTATCTGTACGGTTGGATATCAAGAGTGGCTTATAGTTCAGAGAAAGCTGTCATGTGGCCCATATGAGGAGGATGACACATATAGCCTTTGCATCAGTTGACATCATCCTCAAACTAACTCGGCTAACTTGTCTGGGCCAACGGACAGCCACTGACCTCTCATCAAGAGAGACGTTGACGGACACTCCTCGCAGACTGAATAGATATGGATTTTTCGCAGACAGACAGACATGAATCGTCCCGTCATGAGATATATTTTTTTTAAACCACAACAATAATACAGAGGAATTATTATGCTATTGTTTGAATGTACTACTATCATTATTATTTAAAGATAACTTTTTGTTGTACATTTCCTTTGCAGAGATGAAGAAAATTCAGAAAACCGTTGTCATCAAAGTAATTCCATTAAATGGTCAATCTAACTTAACGAGTCACATTAGGTATTTAAATAGCAACCACATATGGTGTATTTAACCTTGAAAATATTTAAGACATCTGCTCTCTACAAAGCCACATGTACAGTACCGTAATACACCTAAAACCTGCGGCCCTTATAGTAGCTTTGGTACAGCAAGTTATGGTGGCTTTTGGTGTACTACACATACAAAAACACAGTGTTGTAATGACGCAGTCATAAGCTCAAGAAATGCCACATATCAAGGCTCTGTGTATTGTATTCTACTGAATCGTGTAACAAGAACACAATGTCATCGTCGAACACAGATGTCTTTGCTGGAGGTGTGCATGTTTTATTGTTTTGAAGAACGGCTAATGTTAAAGCAGTTGATTTCCAGTGCCTTTTGGACGAGGGCTTTGCAGGTGTTCTCCTGTTATGAGTTGAGTATTTTGAGTATCTTTCCAGCGTTTTGCTTTTCCCTCTATTTAAATGGAAGCATTTAAACAACAGTCTGTAAAATGTTTGACATTGTCTGAAAACGTGATGATACCTGTAATAAACAAACCAAGCAGCACCTCTGTCACATGATTGGGTTTTGAAAATCAACCACATTTCCTTGTTCCTCCTCTGCTAGTGTTCTGCGGGCCTATTGCTCTGAGTCTATGCACGAAGACAAGGGGAGAGCAGAAGGGGACGGTGAAATCCTTTCATTGGTCAGAATCTCTTTCAATCACAAATTGACCCCTAGATAGACATTTGAGCCAAGGAAGGAAGCCAGTGGCCCCAGATTTGGAAGCCAGATTTGGCTGTAGGCCTCGAGTACCTATATAGTCCCAATGAGACACACAGGCCTGTGTTAGAAGGGCTTGAGGAGAAGGCTATTCATGGGGCAGATCCACATCCCTTACTGGCAAAACCACTGCACCACCTTGTCAATTCACACCCGGCCTGTGATGCAGCCCACATGTGTTTCTGATCGCCAGATGTTACGCAGAGAGCTACTGCACCTCTGAGCTCGCAGCAGTCAGTGTGCTCGGCAACGGGTCATTCCTCACGTCGTGAATGTGGGGGTCAAACCAACTCAACAGCTTTCTCGATCCCGCATTCCTGTGTGTTGAAAGGAACTACCCCCCCCTTCCCCTCCTCCAGATGGATCGGCTCACACTGCTTGTGAAGTATTGGGAGGTGAACAGTGTGAAACCCACAGCCGCTTTGCTCCATCCCGGGGAGGGGCGACCCTCCTCCCCTCCTGTCAGAGGCTGGACGTGGTCCAGAGCTCACTGGCTGCAGCTGGAGCTGTCCAGATTCTTCTTACATATCGCCTCTCACCAGCTGTCAACAGCAGCACACTGCCAACGGGGCTCCTGTGTGTGCGCGTGCGTGCATCTGTCTGTCTGCATGCGTGCGAGAGAGCATTAATGTGTTTGTGTGTGTAGATGTGTGTTTAGGTAAGTAGTGAAAACCATCTCATGAATTACACACAGCATGAGTCAGCCATGCACTGGCAGGAGGATAACCTTTGCTCCACAGAGGGTCTGTATCCTCCCTAACCCCTCCTTTTGCCCGAACTCCCCTAACTCCCTTCTAAGCCACCCTCCCCCCCAACCCATCCCTCACAAATCTTCTCTCACCACCCAACCCATCCTTCACCCCCTGACCCATTCCTCATCCCACCCTCCCCTCTCCCCCCTCTCAGCCCATTCCCTTATCACCCGTCTCACCCCTAGCCAAGACTACTCACTCCCTCCCTCCCTCCTGCCCCCTGCCTCCACCTAACCCATCCCTCAACCCTTCCATTCTCTCTCACCCCCCGTAACCCCAAACCCTCCTCTCTCCCAGGTGCTGGATTATGACTGTGGTTCAGGGTATCAGGTGGGTGGAGCAGGACTGGGGAGTGGAGACAGGATATGGCCAGTTTATTTTGTCAGGTGTGTAGGCTCTATGAGCCTGGGTAGCAATGGCCTTGACCCAGTCAACCCTGTGGAACACCTTCCCTCAGCCCTAAATCACACGCTACTGGGGGCTTCCAAACCCACCCGGCCCACAGAGACAGGCCCCGGATGCCGCACCTCCAACCAGGTGACTGGATGTATCTGCGATGGAGTACACATTTCTCACATTACATAGCCCTCTTTCTGACATACAGAAGATAGCCGCATTCAGTGAAAAGTTTGCAAGAACCGGTTTACAGGAACCGAGCCACGTTCAAGAGGCCCAGTGCAGTTCCAGCCACAAATGCCTGGAACATTGAGATAGTACGGTTGTGATTATAACCTCGGTTATGGAACTCAAAGTCTGTGCTACATGCAGATGGAAGTTTAATTGGAACATTCAGTAGTGTTAGAGCATTAGTAGAATGATCATGTGATCCAGGGACTAGGGATAGGCCCAGAGGTGCCTCCATGTTGGAGTGTGGAGTTCATGGAAATTAACTCTGTCTCCGCCAACATGCCAATCCAACCAGCCACACAGGCAGGGCCAAGGTAAGCCCAGAACAGAGCAGGTCCCATCCCTGGTATGCCCTACTAACTGACAGGCTTCTCCCCATTCACCCTGTAATACGGGAATAACTCCCACCACCGCCGGTTCACCTGTACAGCCCACCCACTGCCCATATCCGCCCAACCACACACACTTGCTCACACACTCACACTCACACACACAAAAATTACCATGTTGGAAATTGCGACGTGCCAACCTAGTCTGGGATTCAATCCGAGCGCATTTTGTCGGCAATGCACATTTTAAAGGCAGTGTTCCCACGTTCGCGGGAAAGCACACGCACAGTAAACGTTGCATATGTCGGCTCAATCTGAAATAACCTTTAAATGGCTCATTATCCAAATCCACGATTGGATTGAATCCCGGCCTTAGACTTGCCACGTTTAGGACCACAAGGCCCAAAGCATGGTTCAGCGTCAGAACCAGTGGACTGACTAGTCTGGCTACAGAATATGGTGACCTTATCAAGCAAAAAGCTCTGGGTGTAAGGGTTGTCTTGGGTGGAAGAAGGAGAGGACCAAAGCGCAGCGTGATTAGTGTTCATCTTTTAAATAAACAACTGAACACTTCAAAAAATACAAAACAACAAAGTGACAACCGAAACAGTTCTGTCTGATGCAGACACACAAAGACTGAACATAACCACCCACAAAACACACAGGAAAACAGGCTCCCTAAATATGGTTTTCAACCAGGGACAACAATAGACAGCGATAGACAGCCTCTGATTGAGAACCATACCCGGCCAAACACAGAAATAGAAAATATAGAAAAACTAACATAGACTGCCCACCCCAACTCACGCCCTGACCATACTAAATAAAGACAAAACAAAGGAATAAAGGTCAGAACGTGACACTGGGCTTGAGTTATATTTCGAATAGCCCAAAATATGCTTCAGACTAGATTAAAACTCTGTAGTGGGATAACATCAGGGATGTAGGTACAGTGCCTTGCGAAAGTATTCGGCCCCCTTGAACTTTGCGACCTTTTGCCACATTTCAGGCTTCAAACATAAAGATATAAAACTGTATTTTTTTGTGAAGAATCAACATCAAGTGGGACACAATCATGAAGTGGAACGACATATATTGGATATTTCAAACTTTTTTAACAAATCAAAACTGAAAAACTGGGCGTGCAAAATTATTCAGCCCCCTTTAAGTTAATACTTTGTAGCGCCACCTTTTGCTGCGATTACAGCTGTCAGTCGCTTGGGGTATGTCTCTATCAGTTTTACACATCGAGAGACTGACATTTTTTCCCATTCCTCCTTGCAAAACAGCTCGAGCTCAGTGAGGTTGGATGGAGAGCATTTGTGAACAGCAGTTTTCAGTTCTTTCCACAGATTCTCGATTGGATTCAGGTCTGGACTTTGACTTGGCCATTCTAACATCTGGATATGTTTATTTTTGAACCATTCCATTGTAGATTTTGCTTTATGTTTTGGATCATTGTCTTGTTGGAAGACACATCTCCGTCCCAGTCTCAGGTCTTTTGCAGACTCCATCAGGTTTTCTTCCAGAATGGTCCTGTATTTGGCTCCATCCATCTTCCCATCAATTTTAACCATCTTCCCTGTCCCTGCTGAAGAAAAGCAGGCCCAAACCATGATGCTGCCACCACCATGTTTGACAGTGGGTATGGTGTGTTCAGGGTGATGAGCTGTGTTGCTTTTTTACGCCAAACATAACGTTTTGCATTGTTGCCAAAAAGTTCAATTTTAGTTTCATCTGACCAGAGCACCTTCTTCCACATGTTTGGTGTGTCCAGGTGGCTTGTGGCAAACTTTAAACAACACTTTTTATGGATATCTTTAAGAAATGGCTTTCTTCTTGCCACTCTTCCATAAAGGCCAGATTTGTGCAATATTACGACTGATTGTTGTCCTATGGACAGAGTGTCCCACCTCAGCTGTAGATCTCTGCAGTTCATCCAGAGTGATCATGGGCCTCTTGGCTGCATCTCTGATCAGTCTTCTCCTTGTATGAGCTGAAAGTTTAGAGGGACGGCCAGGTCTTGGTAGATTTGCAGTGGTCTGATACTCCTTCCATTTCAATATTATCGCTTGCACAGTGCTCCTTGGGATGTTTAAAGCTTGGGAAATATTTTTGTATCCTTATCCGGCTTTAAACTTCTTCACAACAGTATCCCGGACCTGCCTGGTGTGTTCCTTGTTCTTCATGATGCTCTCTGCGCTTTTAACGGACCTCTGAGACTATCACAGTGCAGGTGCATTTATACGGAGACTTGATTACACACAGGTGGATTGTATTTATCATCATTAGTCATTTAGGTCAACATTGGATCATTCAGAGATCCTCACTGAACTTCTGGAGAGAGTTTTCTGCACTGAAAGTAAAGGGGCTGAATAATTTTGCCCAATTTTTCAGTTTTTGATTTGTTAAAAAAGTTTGAAATATCCAATAAATGTTGTTCCACTTCATGATTGTGTCCCACTTGTTGTTGATTCTTCACAAAAAAATACAGTTTTATATCTTTATGTTTGAAGCCTGAAATGTGGCAAAAGGTTGCAAAGTTCAAGGGGGCCGAATACTTTCGCAAGGCACTGTAGTACATGCTCCAAAATGATGTATGTGTTCCAGGTCTTTGAGGTCATTGTGATTTCAATAAAACTCACAACAGCAGTTCAGTGTGGTCACAAACGTGCAATATATGTCTCAGCTTCAAAGGTTTCCATGTACTATATCAGACACGGTTTTCAATCGTGGATCCCCCCACGTGTACAATATATGGTACATATTGTCATAAGATAAAACCTCCATAGCAACTGCGGTCAAAGCCTCCCCAGTTAGCACATTTGGTTCCTTGGAAGTTGTGGGAACGTACGTTTTTGGTTTCCCATTGGTTCTGGGAACGAAGCCGTAAGTTTCCTGAACGGTAAAACTGAACGTTTTTTTAAATGTTCTGAGAACGGACGTGAAAATGTCAGGTTGCTGTGAGGTTCTGAGAGCATTTTACTCTGTTTCCTCAAAAGTTTTCCTGGGAGGTTTTATTAACATTCTGAGAACGGAAATGATAGGTGATTTGAAGGTAATTAAATAACGTTCTGAGACCATGTTTCAGTAAGACTTTTAATAACACTGCTGGCTTAGGCTAACTGTTTTAAACTCCAAGCAGAGATAGGACACATGGAAATATTCATTTGCTGAGGCAATAATCATGCAAACATATTTATTTTTTTATTGTGGCACAGCGACATTGAGATTCAAGCTTTCTGTTCTCTATCCATGGAATTAGTCCACTGCACCATCAGGATGGAGCTAGAATGTTTTGTCAGACCACATTTCAAAGGAAACAAGCACTCTTAAAGATCAGGTTTGACCAATTAGTGGGCATGACCAATACACCTGAACTCACTTAGCAAGATAGAGGATTTTGTTCAAGCTGAGAACAGAATGTATACGTTTTTAAATAGGCCGTGGTTACGGATACAGTTTTTGCACACGCCCCGCCCCCTCCCGCCCATTGGGAAACCTATTTCTGGCATGTGTTATTTTCAGCACACATTTGTTTTTCTGACGTAGCTTCTGCTCACACTTCCCCTCCCTTCAGGTGTCGCGCTTTGCACTTCCGCTCCCGCTATAAGCACCGCGATGCTTTGTCATTAGCGTTGTGTCATTGTGACCTTCGACCTGATATACAGTGTTGTTTTGAGAGCAGAGAGGAGCAAAGGGGAAGAGCACCTTTATTTTCCCCTACTGTTCTGTACAATATTCTTCGATTATGTGTAAGTATAATAGCTTTGGTCCAGTTTTCCGCAAGTACTCATTATCATTTTTGCTAGTGGTTGTAATAAATGATCCTGTAATTACACAAGTTGCTTTTGTGTACATTGTGAACATAGGAAATCTAGCTAGCTAGCTAAAGTTCCTGCTAGCTAGTAGATTCTTGACTTCATAAATCTTAGTAACCCGTGGTGTATACTCGAGGCCATATGCAACCAAAATCAACTTTATTTCTCAGAATTTCAATTCAAAAGATAGAATGAACGTGTGCGTCAGCCATCAAGATTTGAACCGAGGCTATTTTTGAGCTTGGACGCGCCTTTTGGATGTGAAGCAATGCGATTGCAACACGGGCAGAATAGTAGCTTTCATAGATTATAAAGAAAGCATTCCCTCATTGTCTGATGGCTACACTTGGAGCCAGTCTTTACTCACCCTCTTCTGAACCATGATGATGATGCCTATGTCTCTACCTCATATTTCTAAACAGCTAAAATAAAAACCCTGCAGCAATTTCAACGAACCTTCCAAAACATAGACGTATATACAGTGCATTCAGAAAGTATTCAGGCTCCTTCCTTTTTTCCACATTTTGTTACGTTACAGCCTTACTATAAAATGCATTAAATAATTTTTTGTCCTCATCAATCTAAACACAATACCCCATAATGACAAAGCGGAAACAGGTTTATAGACATTTTTGAAAGATTGAGCTCAGGCGCATCTAGTTTCCATTGATCATCCTTTCTTCCATTCTTCAACTTGATTGGAGTCCACCTATGGTAAATTCAATTGATTGGACAAGATTTGGAAAGGCACACACCGGTCTATATAAGGTCCTATAGTTGACAGTGCATGTCAAACCAAAAAACCAAGCAAAAACAGGATTGTATCGAGGCACCGATCTGAGGAAGGGTACCAAAAAATTGTCTGTAACATTGAAGGTCCCCAAGAACATAGTAGCCTCCGTCATTCTTAAATGGATGAAGTTTGGAACCACCAAGACTCTTCCTAGAGCTGGCTGCCTGGACAAACTGAGCAATCAGTGGAGAAAGGACTTGGTCAAGGAAGTGACCAAGAACCCGATAGTTGCTCTGACAGAGCTCCTGAGTTCTTCTTTGGAGATGGGAGAACTTTACAGAACAACAACAATCTCTGTACCATTCCACCAATCAGGCCTTTATGGTAGAGTGGCCAGACGGAAGCCACTCCTCAGTAAATGGCACATGCCAGCCCGCTTGGAGTTGACCAAAAGGCACCTAAAGGACTCTCAGACCATGAGAAACAAGATTCTCTGGTCTGATGAAACCAAGATTGAACTCTTTGGCCTGAATGCCAAGCGTCACGTCTGAAGAAAACCAGGCACCATCCCTATGGTGAAGCATGGTGGTGGCAGCATCATGCTGTGGGGATGTTTTTCAGCACCAGGGACTGGGAGACTATTCAGGATCGAGGGAAAGATGAACGGAGCAAAGTACAGAGAGATCCTTGATGCAAACCTGCTCCAGAGCGCTCAGGACCTCAGACTGGGGTGAAGGTTCATCTTCCAACAGGACAACAACCCTAAGCACTGTAGGAGAAAATTCATGACTATGGGTGATTTTCCAGTATCTGGACTGTTCTCCCAGAAGTAGTGAGCATAATCAACTTAGGGTTAATTAATAGACATGCGTAAGCAGAATAAAGGCTGAGGCCAGGTGAATGAACAGAGCTGGATCAACATAGAGTTAATCACTAGACATGTAAAAACAGAAGTAAACAGAAAATGTATGCCTGTGCTGTTGTAGGCCTGAGGGAAGTCATTGCCTGGTCCTGTAGCTGGCTTTAGGGCATGTAGTTGTATTGTACAGTATATGTATGTCTGTGCCATTACAGGCTTGGGGAGAGCCATTGTGTAGTCCTATGAGTATCATTGGACACACATTATGTGTGTGTCTTATTTTTTGTATCATTGCTATGGATACGCCACCAATAGAATCTGTAAACAAGCAAGAATTGAGACAGAAAGATAATGGTGGCGAGAGGCCAAGAGGTGTTAATCATCTACATAGAGGGGAGTGACCACGTGTGTTATCTGAAGGTGAAACCCTATAAGGCCTGAGGTCTGTGGCAAGATAATTGAGTTGTTCCATGGAATTGCTTGACTTTGTTACTTTTTGTAATAAAGTCTATTTGAATTCACAAGCTCCGGTATCTGAGAAATATTTGATTCAATATTTCCACACAGCCAAGACATTGCATGAGTTGCTTCAGGACAAGTCTCTGAATGTCCTTGAATGGCCAGCCAGAGCCAGAGACCTGAAAATAGCTGTGCAGCGACGCTCCCCATCCAACCTGACAGAGCTTTGAGAGGAAGAATGGGAGAAACTCCCCAAATACAGGTGTGTCAAGCTTGTAGCGTCATACCCAAGAAGTCTCGAGGCTGTAATTGCTGCCAAAGGTCCTTCAACAAAGTACTGAGTAAATGTGATACTTCAGGTTTTTTTTTTAATACTTTTGCAAAATGTTCATTTATTTTTTGCTTTGTCATTATGGGGTATTGTGTGTAGATTGATGAAGGGAAAAAAACGATATAATCAATTTTAGAATAAGGCTTTAACATAACAAAATGTAGAAAAAGTCAAGGGTCTGAATGCTTTCCGAATGCAGTGTATAATGAAGGCTACAACCCTCTCGATCTGTCTGTTGTAACGGATATTGCAGTTGCACAAGCAGGACGCAGTTCCTACACTTTGGACACATATTATGTGTCCAAAAAAACACTACTTGACTGGCTGACGACCTCCTGTGCAGCTTAGCCAATGTTTGCAATGATGAAAAAAATCTAATTGAATCGCTAATTAGACCACGTGTCTGTATCTTGACGCGTTCCACCTCTGGGCAGCCAAACGTTCTAGGCAGCCGATATCACGACTCAGGATATGACCCACATGCAGACACAGGAGACGAGACGGGTGGTTCGGTTCTCAGAATATTTATTATAACAATGGGGCAGGCAAAAGGGGTCGAGGGCAGGTCGATCCAAGAGTTAAAGGTTTGTGATCCAAGAGTCAAAAAGGTACAGAACGGGCAGGCAGCCTCAGGGTCAGGGCAGCCAGAAAGGTCGGAAACGGGAACACTAGAAAACAAGAACTATAGAAACACGCTGTTAAGACCTGACAAAACAAGACGAACTAGCAAAAAAACAAACAGAACACGCAAGTATAAACACACAGGGGATAACGGGGAAAAAATAAGAGACACCTGGTGGAGGTTGAAGACCAGCACAAGACAGGTGAAACAGATCAGGGTGTGACAGCCCAGCCTGTATCCGGAAAAAAAAGTCTGACAATGGGTTCGTTTTGCATCCCCCGGTGCCTTAGTTATGCGATATATACTGATATAATAGCGTGTAACTCAATAGCTAAGAAGAACATGAAATTGCTAGACTGCCTGTTTGTGTCGCGCTTATGTTTGCAATACTGACAACAAAATTTGTATGGACATGCCGATAATGTATTGTGTAAAACATGTCAATAGTTGCATGTAGCCTACATCCCCCCCGGAAAAAAATAACATTAAATTGGTTTTATGCTTACTGAGTTATTGAATGCAATAGTTTGAACAGTTTTGTGTACAACATGAAGTTTGTAGGCTACACTAGTGACCAGACAAAGTCAATCTGGGAGAGAGGAGCAGCAGTAGAGCACTCAGCACAGTAGCTATGTAGGCAGAGCAGTGGGCACTCAGCTACGTAAATGTAACAACTACGCTGGGAGGAGACGGGAAGCAAGCGCAGATAGTGAGTTTAATAATAAACGTAACAGAGAACAATACAAGAGTGTAGCGAACAGACATGGAACAACATTAACACTGCCTAGGGAATTAGACCTAAGAGAGTGCCAGATATAGGGGAGGTAATGAGAGAGGAAATGGAGTCCAGGTGAGCCTAATCATGAGTAGCAGGTGCGCACAATGATGGTTGCCCAGCCAGGGATGTCCAATGCTGTAGGGGATTAGTGGGAGTAGACCTGACAGTAAAAATATTATTTAGCAGAAATATCCATATTTTTTTTGCCTTTTTTTGCCTTAAATAACATTTTTAGAACGTTACTGTTTTCCTGTGTTGATTATTGAAAGTTTTCTTAATGTTCTGAGAACATGACTTTAAATAGAACCATGAGGGAACCTGTAGAAAATATTATGCTGAAGTCCTGAAATTCTCACAGAAGAACGTTGTTTCCTAATGTTCTCAGAACTATTTGAGAACATTCCCAAGTTCAAACCAGCTGTAGAACATTCCTAAAACATTACCGAAATTGAAATGAAATGTAACCATGTTTGAAATTCAGGAAACGTTCTGTTAAAGGAATGAAATAGCAAGAAAATAACATTATTTTGTCAAGTTCCTTCAATGTGCTGAGATGGTTCCAAAGTCAAGTAACTATCCCTCACCATTCCCAGAAAATTGTAGAAAGATTGTATGCAAAATAACCATACGATAACCATGCTCTCAACAAGCTCTTAGAAACATATGGTTCTCAGAACGTCATGTGCTAACTGAATACAGTTTGCTGAGTTGATGGTCGGTCTGGAACACATAAAACAGATTGCCAGGGTTTTGGGTTTCGAAGATGGACCCATTCTGGAAGGAACAACAAAACCTGGATGAGTGAGAGGGTCGCAGAACGAGGCAGGGGCTGCGGCACGTCAAACCTTCGGGCTGACCGGAAGCCAGCCTGCAATAAAGCTGGGAAAACTGACCCCAATCCCCATCCTGAAGCAGACCGGAGCACCGGGAGTGCTGGGGTGGGAGTCACAGGTGATGTGATTGGTATGGGGGGGCTGGGGTCATTTTATGGAATTGGGGGGGATGATGGTGTGTGTAAATGGGGATTATGGCAGTTTGTTTGGGGGGTGAGTTAGGACCAGCTGGTGGTTTTTGTTCGCGCTTGCATCTCTGTATCCCGTTTATTCCTGGAATCCCTATCAGTCTTAAATCAGAGTCCTCGCCATGGAAATTCAAGGCTGGATAACAACTTAGGGGTGAGAGAAAAACATGAACCCCCCCCCCAATCCCCACCCTCCGGCCCGCCATGCTCCCGTTCCCCCTCCGTTTTGCCCTCAGTCCCCCACAGTCCCGGATTAAAAAATGATGTTTTTACAGGTGTCTCACGATGCAGATGCTGTCCTTGCTCAACTGAAAATCGCATTCGTCCCTCCCCTCCATCTCGCCCCTCCATATTCTCCTCTCTGCCGATTTTTGCTTTGCTGTCAACACTGGAGTTGAAAGGAGGGAGGTGATCTTCCCTGAGTGTTGCTTTAATGAGCAACTTGTTGACAATAAAGGCAGTGTTTTGAATCCTGTCGTCACCTAAACTCCTCACCTCATCCCTTCAAACCCCCACCCATCTAGACCAGACTATCGTCTCTCTATGGGACAGTCCCCTTAATAATGACTTGATCCTCTTCTAACCCTGACTCCCAGAAAGAGGGGCTTCAGACGAGCCACATTGACACCCTCCTTATCTCTTCTAACTGACTGATTCAACTATCTGCCATATTCAGCTTTCACCTTGATCTGGCCCTACAAACTGACCAAACAATGGCATAAAAATATCCATCAACAACTGCCTAGTGGGACCACATCCAAGGAGAGAGGGTGCTATGGAGAGGGAGGGAAAGGAGACGGACAGACAGAGATAGATAGAAATAGCGAGGCAGAGAAAGGGAAAGAGGGAGCGAGAGAGAGAGACAGGAGCCGGTGGAGGACAGCTGTTGGTCTGTTTACTTGCAGGATGTCACTCTTCTCCAGATGTTCTGAAGCCCAGAGAGGAAAGGGAGTGTTGGGGGGAGGGGGGTGTTTGTGGATCGTTGCCAGGATAGAATCATCACTCAATGCACTACGTGGCCAGGTACTGAGGGTCAACAGTAGGACTGCCCAGCCCCAGGTGCCCCGGTCTGTGGCAAGCATATAATGTCAGAGCCCAGCAACACAACAACCAAACAAAGCTTCTCTGTGCAGCTGCTCCTCTTGATGAATTCACTGTTGTGTTTGTTTGTATATGCCTACATATGATAGATGTCATTGTGTTGCATATCGAATCTGTCTGCAGTACTGTATAATTAATGCGTCATAGGATACTCCACTCCCACTTACTTTTATACACTTCATTGATATTATAATAATAATAATAATATATGCCATTTAGCAGACGCTTTTATCCAAAGCGACTTACAGTCATGTGTGCATACATTCTACGTATGGGTGGTCCCGGGAATCGAACCCACTACCTGGACGTTTCTGATAGTACTTCTTTGTTTCTTCTCTTGAATGTCTGGGTTGATACAGGTTCAGCCACAGGGTTGAGGTTTGCTGTCACATTAGGAGAGTACATTTCTTGAACATGTACATCCGTTGAGTCGGGGGGAGCTGTGACTATATTTCAATGTGGCTACTGTACTACACAGAATACTCTTCCTCCCTGGCAAGAGATTGGAGGAAGGATGAAAGGGAGAATTGTGGCGAGGAAAGGAGAAAAGGGGAAGGAAGGGAGAGACTGGGGGAGAGAGGGAGTCGCTAGTCAAAATTCAAAGTATGCCCTTAAACATATCCAATATGTTACTATGCGATGGCAATACGATCCCCTTGGTTCTTTACTGGGAGCAAAATTGTAACATTTTGATCGTCAGAATATGGGTAAGCGAGACAAGGATAAGCTGAATGAAACAACTGCTTGAGTAAAAAAATTGAGTTCATCGAATGTGATGAATGGTCACCAGGGGTGACATAACCAAACAAGAAACACTTCTTCCCTTTTTTTAAGGTGGCTTTGTGTTTTGCCAGAGTAGGGATCTTTTTTTTTTATCTCCTTTTTTTTCAGGCAAATCTCCCTCATTGCATTAGCACATGTGTCTAAGCCTGAGAACAGGGCCGATAACAGGCGCATGAATAACTGCAGGCGATCTCTGAGCAGTACATGGTGCTCCTGAGGAACATTAACATGGGCTTCAGCCCATCCCGAGTTAAAAAGGAAGAGAAGGATGAAAAAAGGAGGGAAGGGAGAGGGGAGGGGGAAAAGGCCTGGCATAGAGATTAGATTAGTACTTTAAAAACATCTGTGAATTCGTCCGGCCCAAGCTACCGCTTCCCGACAGATCTGGGCCCGATCGTGCATTCTCTTCCTCCGCCCGCCCGCCCACCCTCCCTCCATCCTCCCCCCTCCACCACCCTCATCCCCCTCTGTTGTGGTTTGTCTGTTCTGTTTTTCACTGTGTCAGTGTGTTTGTTGCTTTTTACGACTCTCGCCCTCCTTCGGTCATTCATCTCAAAGCAGTGAATGTTAAATTGGGTACAGCTTATATAAAACAAATGTGTACAGAGCATAGAGCACACAATGGTTGGATGCGTTTAGTGCCTCTTGTCACCGTATAAGCCAGCGCTTCCCAACCTAGGGGTCGCGGGAGAAACTGGGGGGGGGTGATTGGTTCATGGAACCAGGGTTACGTGAGCCACTAAATTGGGTTGTAATAAGAGTGTTTCTTTCCTAGAAATGTGTCTCTCAATTTTTGAATGGTTTATGCTACAAAATATTATGACCGCATTCCTGAAAAATAAGACTCCCAGGAACACATACCTGGTTTCCCTTAGAAACCCTAGAACAGAGTGTAAAGAACCAGCCAGTGATAGACTGGTGAAAGAAGAACGTGATGTTCTTTTCTACACAGAAGATCATACACAATTATTGCCTGATGATCTTCCATGATGTTTTCCTGAATTTCAAACCGTACTTCGTCAGATTGAAATACTATTATATTATTTTAAAAGTTAGTATCGGTCGTTGTCCACATAACTTTTTTTTTTAAATGATGGGGTCGAGATTTAAAAATATATATATCATAAACAGGTCACGGGACAGAAAAGTTTGGGAACCCCTGATATAAGAGTTTGTGTGACACTACACAGGCTATACTCATGGCATAGCCCAATAATGTACAATGAACTACTTCAAGCGTAGCCCTAATAATCAGTTTAATTTTTTATTTTTACACAACACCAAGCCCATCACCAACCACCCCCTCCCATGAAGGGGACCGGACTTGTCGAGTGTCTCATTATTACCATACAGTTCACAAGGCTCACCTCATGGAGTGTTACAACATCAACACTCCCACCTGCCTCCAGGGCAGTGATGGAAGTCCAGAGACCTAAGGCATGATAATGCTATGTTATGCTAAACACCCTCTCCAGCACCATCTATCCTGGTGAGAGAAGGTGGGAAGGATAACACCCCCCCCAACCCAGGGAAGGCGTGGGCCTGGTTTAGAGCGACCTACGCCATTACTTTCCCTTTAATTATGACCTCGCTTCCAGCACCACTGAGCTGCAACTCCAAAGGTAGGAAGGGTTGGTACGGCATGAAGACAAAGCAAAACCCCTCCCTGGATGCCCAGACCCGGTCTCCACGCCAAACTAGTTATTGTAAATGCAGCGTACCGTATCCTCGCTGGCCAGTAGACTCAGTCTGCTAGCTACTGCTGTACTTGGAAATGCAGCTCTCTCTCTCTCTCTCTCTCTCTCTCTCTCTCTCTCTCTCTCTCTCTCTCTCTCTCTCTCTCTCTCTCTCTCTCTCTCTCTCTCTCTCTCCTCTCTCTCTCTCTCTCTCTCTCTCTCTCTCTCTCTCTCTCTCTCTCTCTCTCTCTCTCTCTCTCTCTCTCTCTCTCTCTCTCTCTCTCTCTCTCTCTCTCTCTCTCTCTCTCTCTCTCTCTCTCTCTCTCTCTCTCTCTCTCTCTCTCTCTCTCTCTCTCTCTCTCTCTCTCTCTCTCTCTCTCTCTCTCTCTCTCTCTCTCTCTCTCTCTCTCTCTCTCTCTCTCTCTCTCTCTCTCTCTCTCTCTCTCTCCTTCCTCCACGGACTGAAGACTCAACAACAAGGAGATGGATGACTGACATGTCAAGCATTGTTTCACCCCAAGATCTGGTGATGCCTGTGGATGCAGATCGACTGATCTGATGGTCCCGTGGGGCAGTTGGTAGAGCATGGCACTTGCAATGCCAAGGTTTTGGGTTTGATTCCCACAGGGGACCAGTACTAATGAACATGTCTGCACTCACCACTGTAAGTTGCTCTGGATAAGAGTGTCTGCTAAATGACTAAAATGTAAATGTGGTGACAGAAAATGCAAATGTCATATGGTACCGCCATGTGTCAAATACAAATCTCTTTCCAACCACATTTTACTATTGGAGACATGTATGGGAAAGATCCTCTGTCAACACATCAATCACATGGTCTCTGCTTTCCGGGAACTTAGCGTGAACCACGTTCAGGTGTATAGCTGACTAGCCCCCATGTTCTCACGTGGGTGATTCAGACTCAGAGCTCAACTGGGGAGGAAGAGAAAGAGAGGAAACCCCATTACTTCAGTGTGTGCTTCATCCAAAACGCTCACTGGCTATGGACAAAGACTCCTTTAACAATGAGAGTTATAACAGCGCGCCATGACCAGATTGTCCTTATTTCACAGTCACCTGGCACAGAGCTCGATGAAAACATTACTACAACGGTTTAATATGTGACTGTATTGTGTTTCATTGCATAGGGAAAACGATTGTGGTTGATTATGGCAAGAGAATACCAAAACATCCACCCTCAATAACTTTTTTTCCCTCCGCTCTCTATACCAAGGAGGAAGTGACATTGTCAACATGGCGATGACTGGTTCATATACTACACATTTCCTGGCTGCTACTAGAGCCAGACACAATCCAAAATCTCAGCCTGACTCTGGACCGACACCAGACCAGCACTCAACAAAAACGTAAGGCCCTGCAAAACTGTGATTGAGCAATTAACACCCGTTTTCATCCATCGATCCCTCCCTCCTTCCTGTTTTGGCCTGAGCAACAGCACAGTCAGATAAATCACAAATCTGTTCGTCACCAGAAGGAGAACAACAAGTCTAGACCAGGTATTCCCAAAATGGGGTACGCACAACGCTGTCGGGGGTACGCCCCAAAAAATGTGATTCACAGTTTTTTTAAATATATAAAAAATTGTCTTTTGTTTTAATTTTCAAACAGTCCAATTAAATTTTCCAAAGGGGCTATACATTTGGGCGAGGTTTTTTTCTTGCCTAAATTAAACCCATCTAGTGTTCAGCGAAATAACAACACAATGTCAAATACAGGTAGCCTAGTCAACTAATTAACATCCAATCACATTAACCGTTACTCTCTCGCGGGAATTCCACTAACGGGACATATGTAGCCAAACGTAGCTGCTGCTCATTCCGTTTGCTCGAAAATTGATAAATGGTTCAAAACAAGAAAGGCCCGCGTCCTTAGAGACACATACCAGCAGTTCTACACCTGCACCTGTCGACGACACAAGCTGTTCTGCTTCCACAAGCACACCCAATGCCAGCATCAGTAATTCTACATTTGTTGTTAGACCAGCTAGCATGGATACTGACAGTTGTGAATCTGATGCGTCATTGTATGATTTTGTTTTGTATGTGTCACGTTCTGACCTTTATTTCCTTTGGTTTGTATTTATTTAGTATGGTCAGGGTGTGAGTTGGGTGGGCAGTCTATGTTTGTTTTTCTATGATTTGGGTATTTCTATGTTTCAGCATAGATTCTCAATCAGAGGCAGGTGTCATTAGTTGTCTCTGATTGAGAATCATACTTAGGTAGCCTGGGTTGCACTGTTTGTTTGTGGGTGATTGTCTATGTTGATGGCTTGTTTCAGCGCAGCTCGCATTGGCTTCACGGTTGTTATTTTGTTTACTGTTTTTGTATAGTGTTTCAGTTCTTTCTTTAGTTAAACATTCAACATAAACACATATCACGCTGCATTTTGGTCCTCCGATCCTTCTCGCCTCTCCTCTTCAGATGAAGAGGAGGACGACCGTGACAGTATGCAAATGACCTCAAGTTTATGGACAATGTCAAATGTGATATAGCAAAGCAACTGAGTGAGTTGGGTGTGCAATTACACGGGTACTTTCCCGAAACGGATGACACAAACAACTGGATTCGTTAGCGCTTTCATGCCCTGCCTCTAGTCCACTTACCGATATCTGAACAAGAGAGCCTCATCGAAATTGCAACAAGCGGTTCTGTGAAAATTGAATTTTATCAGAAGCCACTGCCAGATTTCTGGATTGGGCGGCGCTCAGTGTCCTTCCTTGACAAATCGCACTGTTAAGACACTGACGCCCTTTGCATGCAAGTGCCTACAGTATGTGAGAGTGGATTTTCGGCACTCATTAGCATGAAAACTAAATACAGGCACAGAATGTGTGTGGAAAATTATTTAAGACTGAGACTCTCTCCAATACAACCCAACATTGCAGAGTTACAGTTGAAGTTTACATTGGTTTACATAGGTTAGAGTCATTAAAACATGTTTTTCAACCACTCCACAAATGTCTTGTTAACAAACTATAGTTTTGGCAAGTCAGTTAGGACATCTACTTTTTGCATGACACAAGTCATTTTTCCTACAATTGTTTGCAGACAGATAATTTTACTTATAATTCCCTCTATAACAATTCCAGTGGGTCAGAGGTTTACATACACTAAGTTGACTGTGCCTTTAAACAGCTTTAAATTCCAGAAAATGATGTCATGGTTTTAGAAGCTTCTAATAGGCTAATTGACATTTGAGTCAATTGGAGGTGTACCTGTGGATTTATTTCAAGGCCTACCTTCAAACTCAGTGCCTCTTTGCTTGACATCATGGGAATATCAAAAGAAATCAGCCAAGACCTCAGAAAAAAATTGTAGACCTCCACAAGTCTGGTACCACGTTCATCTGTACAAACAATAGTAATTCTAGACACCATGGGACCACGCAGCCGTCATACCGCTCAGGAAGGAGACGCGTTCTGTCTCCTAGAGATGAACGTACTTTGGTGCAAATCAATCCCAAAACAATTGCAAGGACCTTGTGAAGATGCTGGAGGAAATAGGTACAAAGTATCTATATCCACAGTAAAACGAGCTCTATATCGACATAACCTGAAAGGCCGCTCAGCAAGGAAGAAGCCACTGCTCCAAAACCGCCATAAAATAGCCAGACTACGGTTTGCAACTGCACATGGGGACAAAGATCTTACTTTTTGGAGAAATGTCCTCTGGTCTGATGAAACAACAATAGAACTGTTTGGCCATAATGACCATTGTTAGTTATGGTTGGAGGAAAAAGGGGGAGGCTTGCAAGCCGAAGAACACCATCCCAACTGTGAAGCACAGGGGTGGCAGCATCATGTTGTGGGGATGCTTTGCTGCAGGAGGGACTGGTGCACTTTACAAAATAGATGGCATCTTGAAGGAGGAAAATGATGTGGATATATTGAAGCAACATCTCAAGACATCAGTCAGGAAGTTAAAGCTTCGTTGCAAATGGGTCTTCCAAATGTACAATGACTACAAGCATACTTCCAAAGTTGTGGCAAAATGGCTTAAGGACAACAAAGTCAAGGTATTGAAGTGGCCAGTGTGTTCGAGCAAGGAGGCCTACTAACCTGACTCAGTTACACCAGCTCTGTCGGGAGGAATGGGCCAAAATTCACCCAACTTATTGTGGGAAGCTTGTGGAAGGCTACCTGAAACGTTTGACCCAAGTTAAACAATTTAAAGGAAATGCTACCAAATTATAATTGAGTGTATGTAAACTTCTGACCCACTGGAAATGTGATGAAAGAAATAAAATCTGAAACAAATCATTCTCTCTACTATTATTCTGACATTTCACATTCTTAAATAAAGTGGTGATCCTAACTGACCTAAGACAGGGAATTTTTACTAGGATTAAATGTCAGGAATTGTGAAAAACTGAGTTTAAATGTATTTGGCTAAGGTGTATGTAAACTTCTGACTTCAACTGTATGTGCATCCTTCAAGCACACCCTTCTCATTAACCTGTGGTGAGTTATTCACAATTTATGATGAACAACTAAGGTTGTATATGTAAGATGGTTAAATAAAGAGAAAATTATTGATTATTATTATATTATTATTTGTGCCCTGGGCCTATAAGAGCTCTTTGTCACTTCCCACGAGCTGGGTTGTCATAAAAACTAATACTCATTCATATGTTTAATACATGTATTGTATAGTGTGTGTGTGTGGCAGGCTTTAAATGATGCCAAAAAAACAACATTTGAGAGTGAGCTGACCCTGGTGCTAGAGGAGGTATGCTAGGAGGGCAGAGGAGACGAGGTTATGGGAGGGGAGATGAGCAGAGAGGAGAGGAGGTAAAGGGAGAACGGAAGAGGAGGTTATGGGAGATTGGAGATGAGCAGAGAGGAGAGGAGGTAAAGGGAGAAGGGAAGAGGAGGTTATGGGAGGGGAGATGAGCAGAGAGGAGAGGAGGTAAAGGAAGAAGGGAAGAGTAGATTATGGGAGGGGAGATGAGCAGAGAGGAGGTAAAGGGAGAAGGGAAGAGGAAGTTATGGGAGGGGAGATGAGCAGAGAGGAGAGGAGGTAAAGGGAGAAGGGAAGAGGAGGTTATGGGAGGGGAGATGAGAGGAGAGGAGGTAAAGGGAGAAGGGAGAAGGGAAGAGGAGGTTATGGGAGGGGAGATGAGCAGAGAGGAGAGAAGGTAAAGGGAGAAGGGAAGAGAAGGTTATGGAGGGGAGATGAGCAGAGAGGAGAGGAGGTAAAGGGAGAAGGGAAGAGGAGGTTATGGAGGGGAGATGAGCAGAGAGGAGAGGAGGTAAAGGGAGAAGGGAAGAGGAGGATGCGTACAAGTAAATGTTTGGGGATGTGAAAGTACCAGTACCTCTCTTTTCTCTATGTGATGGCAGACAGGGAGGTTGAGTGAATACAATCGACCACAGAACCAAATCAGTTCCACAGACGTCCATGTCGCCCATTTCCCTCCTCTCTCCCTTCGTCTGCCCATCGCCTGTTCTGGACCACCTCTGAGAGTCTGGGCTCTTCCTCAACAGAGATTTGTGGTCGCCTTAATGTCCGGTTTTCTTGTCTGTTTGTGGCTTTGTGGCGTCAGTGTGTAAATCTATTACAAATCTGAGACCACAGAAGATTTACCTAAGTAATAATAAATCTAAATCTCCGTTTTCATATTTTTATAACAGTATTTTTGTAGCAATGCAGAAGTAGCGTTGATGGATAAAAACATATGGAACGAACGTGATTGGCAGCACAATGGTGGTACGTGGCTGGTTCAAATCTTATTTGACCCTTTCTATTTGATTCCTGTCCGAGGAATCATACCTTACAAATTCTCGGAAATATCCAGCTGTGAAATAGACCAATATGTCTAGCATGTTAGAGGTGAGCCATAGAAGATGTCCTGGTAACGAGGGGATAGTGTCTGTAAGAAGGAAGAGGTTAGCACAACAACTTTTCCCTGACAGAATCCCAAGGCCACTAATGCTAAATTAACAGTGACCTGTATGGATGGGGACTCACTTTCTCACTTCCCTGACCCTATTCTCACTTCCTGACCCTATTCTCTAGCTGGGAATAGGGTAGGAAGAAAACAGGGATTGGGACTGGAACAGGATGGGAAGGGACACAGTGCCAGGTCTGCTTCTCAGGGAAGTGAGAACGCTGGGAACAGGAAACCCTTCAGAGCACATCACAGTCAGACGGAAATGAATATTTAAATGGTGTGTGTGTGTGTGTGTGTGTGTGTGTGTGTGTGTGTGTGTGTGTGTGTGTGTGTGTGTGTGTGTGTGTGTGTGTGTGTGTGTGTGTGTGTGTGTGTGTGTGTGTGTGTGTGTGTGTGTGTGTGTGTGCTGGAGGGACAGGGGAGGCAGGACACTAGAGAAATCTCTACACAAGAAAAATGATTGAGGGATAGAGACATGGGGTGTGAAGGAGAGATGCAACGAGTTATGGATAGAGAGAGAGAAAGGGAGAGATGTAAAAAACAGATGGTGGAATAAAAGGCAAGAGCGGACGGAGGCTTAGCACAGGTGGGATGGACGGATGGGTGGCTGGATGGATTGCAGTGCTGGAAAACCTCCCACTCTTTCTCTCCCTCTTTTTCTTCTAATGACGTGGCAGTGGAGCCGAAGCCCATCTCTGTTCCTGTCAGTCCCCACACACAGGTGCTCAGTGACAGATCAAATCCTCCTTTGATTTTATATCTCCCAGGGCCCGCCCTGTATTTTCATAATGTTTAAAGAGAAAAGAGTTTTGATTGGGAAACCGGGTGGACATATGGTAGCCATCAAAGCTGGCTTAAAGCTGTAATATGTAACTTTTTGGGCGACGCCACTAAGTTCACATAGAAATGTGAGTTACAGATCTTTCATTCTCATTGAAACCAAGTCTAAGAAGCAGTAGATCTGTTCTATGTGCACTTTTTTATGCTTCATGTTTTTAAGTTTAGTTTTTGCATCTTTTACTTTCGGTTTTGTATGCCAGCTTCAAACAGCTGGAAAATAAATTTCACAGCAACCAGGAAAGGTTGGAGCGATGTCTGCATAGTGCACCTTGAAGACCTGAGAGTGCTAGCATCACTAACGCCCCTGTACCCAACCCTATGCTAACCTGCCTGACTGAGGCTTCCTCTCTCCAGACTCCCCTAAAACAAAAGAGATCCAGAAATAGGTTCCAAAGGAAAGACCAACTCTGGAGACAGAGCACGCATACAGATATTACATTCCCAGAATGAGACTGGTCCTATTTTCCAGGATGGAGGAATACTAAACAAACACACAGAAGTCCTGCAACAAAAGTAGTCCCTGTTTAACATGATGACTTTCAGAACTACTGTACTTCCACAGACAGACAGAGTTTAGGGGAGCAGCAGAGCATCCCCAGTAAGAGTAAACCTCTGCCAGAGACAGCAATCTTAATCAAAGCAGAGTGACATAAAAGTAGTGTAACAATTTTTTTTAAAGAAACGGTATAGGCCAGCATAAATTTCAAACTAGTCCATCCTGGTCTATGCTGGTCAGTGCTGGTTGGATACTGGTCAAGTTGGTCTGACCAGCATGGTCTAGCTGGTTAGGCTGGCCGTCTAGCTGGGCATAGACGGTATACTGGTGACTAGTTTATGCTGGTGACCAGCTTGTGCTGGTATGCTGGTGACCAAGCTGGTCAATGCTGGTCCAGCATGGTCAAGCTGGTCTGCAAAACCACACCCATCATATTTCCCAGCATGCTCTATTGAAGTTAGATTTTTTTAACATGTTCTTTGTTGTGTTTTTGCATGTACATTGATTGATTAACACATTTTATGCTACACGAAGATAAATAGTATACATTTTTCATTCTAGCTGGTACGCTTGTCACCAGTGTCCAAAACACAGCGAAGGCTGGTCATCAGCAAAACCAGCCCTGATCACCAGCATATGCTGGTCTATGCTGTTTTTTCCCAGCAGGGATAGCTCTGTGTATCAAATTCCTCCACCCTATTTCATTTTCATTCATGCTCTGTGAGCGTCCGTGTGTTTCTCCAGTTCTGTTGAGTATCCCAGTGGTGCGTTGAAAGGACTGCCCACTGGTCACACACTGGTTGAATCAACGTTGTTTCCACATCATTTCAATTGAATAGACATTGAATTGACGTCTGTGTGTGTGCGTGTGTGCGTGTGCTTGCGTGCATGTGTAAACAACTATGTATTTTAGTCTGTAGTATGCATATGTGCATACAGTTTACAGTAGACAGTTTACAGTGTGTTTGTGTACATAGAGGTCATAGATCAAGTTGCATCCCCCGGTCAGCAAGGATTTAAGTATAATTTCTGTAACTTTCTCCATCTCTGGTTGCCCCTAATTCTCTCTTTATTTGATGCCTTGGTACAAAGTGATACAATTCATTTTTCATATCTGGTATCTGGTGTACCCATGTACAATTTTGGTCAGGCTATCAGGTTTGAATGTTCGGCCCTAGTTCAAATCAAATCACAATCACAAGTCCATTTATACAGTCTCCACACACTTTACAATTAAAAAATAAGTGTAAAATACTGAGAAACAGACATAGAGACATTACATTGACACAAAACAACACGAAGGAAAATAGAAAATATGAATGTGGGGGGCAAGACAGTACAGGGGCAATACATTGGGTGCAGTGCAGTAAAAACAGTAAACATCGGGGACATTAGTTGTTTATCATGTTTAGTGGGAGGGAGGACAGCTCCACCCGGTGAAAGAAGCCATGGTAAACCAATCATTAGCAGCCAGGCTCCATTATCCCTTCGGGGACATGGGAGAAGGGGACCAGTGGAAGGGCCCGGAAGGACCAAGTGTCCTTGAGAGACACAGGCTCCACTGTGGGTTGCCATAAAGACTATCCATGGATATTGTTGTTAGTGACTCATCGGCCAAACTGTGGAAATTGTAATTGGGTCATTACCACCAATTACAGGCAAGTAGGACTCATTATCTGTTAAGTCGTAATGGTTACTACATTATTATCCCTATTGTCTGTGAATCCGTGAAATACTGTCGGTTGTAGAAAATTGTCCATGATGAAAGCCATTGCCAACGATACTCTAAAATGTGTAGCGGTTTGGTCATTTTCGAGGAGGGTTATTCCCTTTTAGCTACACCGTGGAGGCCCTTGATTCCACAAGCAGCCATTCCTTGCGTGTGTGAAACAGATCAGAGATTGACTTTTGGATTTGGTTTATTTAGAAGATTGATTCCTTCCTCGGGACCCAGGGCCGACCTCCCCCAGTCCTCGCCTGACATCCCCATAAAGCAGAGGAGAGGAAAAAGGCATGAGTCAAAGTAACAACGCAATCCTCCTAGTCGCCACGTTCCAGGATTTATGACCAACCAGTGGGAGAGGCCCCCCCTGACTGACTCCCATCCATGGAAGTTCTGCACTCGAGCAGGTCACGCTCCCGTTCCCTGCACTGCACCTGTGTAAGCCACAGCTACACACCTAAGGCCGGCAGGTGGCTGTTTGTGATGACAGGTGTTGTACCCAGATATGCTAACGCCATTGGCTCCTATTGTTGATGAATTTCAAAATTGGATGGTTTAAAGAAATTATGCAAAAGAGGTGGCAACAAGACAAGCCTCTCAGCTGATTTGTTGATATACTGTAAATTGAGACATTTTGTGACTAAACTTAACAAAAAGAAGAAGAAATGATATTCCAAATCAAGATAAATGACATAAAACACAATGGGAAAAGACTTTGGAGTACCTTAAATTATAACATGGGAAGAAAACCGAATTAATCTCCATCGTTCATTGAAGATGCTGGGTCCTGTTGATATTGACCATAAATTGTTATTGAAGAAACTCACTAGCTATGGCTTTACATTGCCTGTTAACCCTCGCAAGTCTGCCGGCCCAGACGGCATCCCAAGCCGCGTCCTCAGAGCATGCTTCAAGATGTCTACTACTGTTTATGTACCCAAGAAAGTGAAGGTAGCTGAACTAAATGAACTACTTCACCCCATAGCACTCACTTCTGTCATCATGAATTTCTTTGAGAGGCTAGTTAAGGATCGTATCACCTCCACCTTACCCAACACCCTAGACCCACTACAATTAGCATTCCGCCCCAACAGATCCATGGATGATGCAATCGCCATAGCAGTGCACACTATCCCGTAGCCGCGGGCTGCAGCACCTCCAGATAAATAACAATAAAAAAACATGTAGGGTGGAAAACTTTTGCCCACCAAATTAGTGCACTGGTCCTTTATTACTCCTGTACGAACGGAGCAGAGCAAAATACTCATCAGCAGAGCAAGGGGAAATGTCCCACCAATTGAAGTGGATTTATCAAATGACATCAATGAGGGATAATCATATGGATTCACCTGGTCTGTCTATGTCATGGAAAGAGCAGGTGTTCCTACTGTTTTGTGCACTCAGTGTGCATATACAGGTACTGACATAGGTACAGTACACTGGATGTGCAAAACATTATGCTCTTTCCATGACATAGACTGACCAGGTGAATCCAGATGAAAGCTATGATCCCGTATTGGTGTCACTTGTTAAATCCACTTCAATCAGCGTAGATGAAGGGGAGGAGACAGGTTATAAAATGAGACGTTGAGTGTGTATGTGTGCAACTCAATATTAGGAAAGTGTTCCTAGTGTTTGGTATACTCAGTGTACAATGCATTCTGAAAGTATTCCGACCCCTTCCCCTTTTCCACATTTTGTTACAGCCTTATTCTAAAATCGATGAAGTCATTGTTTTCCCTCAGGAACCTACAGACAATACCCCATAATAACAAAGTGAAAAATATTTTTTGAAATGTTTGCAAATGTATTAAAAATAAAAACTGAAATGCCTTATTTACATAAGTATTCAGACTCTTTGCTATGAGATTCGAAATTGAGCTCAGGTTCATCCTGTTCCCATTGATCATCTCTACCTGTGGTAAATTCAATTGATTGGACATGATTTGGAAAGGCACACATCTGTCTATATAAGGTTCCAGAAAAAACCAAGTCATGAGGTCGAAGGAATTGTCTGTACAGCTCAGAGACAGGATTGTGTCGAGGCACAGATCTGGGGAAGGGTACCAAAAAATGTCTGCACCACAAAAGGTCCCCAAGAACACAGTGTCCTCCATCATTCTTAAATGGAAGAAGTTTGGAAACACCATGAGCCTTCCTAGAGTTGGCCGCCCGGCCAAACTGAGCAATCGGGGAGAAGGTCCTTGGTCAGGGAGGTGACCAAGAACCCGATGGTCACTCTGACAGAGCTCCAGAGTTCCTCTGTGTAGATGGGATAACCTTTTAGAAGGACAACCATCTCTGCAGCACTCCACCAATCAGGCCTTTATGGTAGAGTGGCCAGATGGACTCTCAGACCATGAGAAACAAGATTCTCTGGTTTGATTAAACAATATTGAAGTCTTTGGCCTGAATGCCAAACGTCACATCTGGAGGAAACCAGGCACCATCACTACAGTAAAGCATGGTGGTGGCAGTATCATTCCTTAGGGATACTTCCGGGTTGGAGCGAGCGGTCGCATCGCACTTCGCTCCGCAGGTTGTATAACTTTTTCATTACATTTCATTATAGTACAACGGTTGATTTGTCTAATCTTAGCAATTTCTTCTTAGCTAGCTACATAGCCGTCCTTGTATCAGAGATAATTGCATAATTATCGTATTTCGTCGCCCTAACGTAGCCTTCACTGCTATTCGCCCAGGAGCTAGCAAACGCTAGCAAACGCCCACAGATTAGCATCACTGTAGTGCTATTCACTCAACTGAACGACTTGATTAGTTGAGTGTTAGCTAGCTACATAGCTGTCTTTGTTTCCAAGATAATTGTGTAGTTTAGAGTGTGTAGTCTTGGAGTGATTATCTTAATTTACCGAGGTTCGCTAGCCAGCTATTTGTCGTCCTTAACGTAGGAGACTCTGCTAGCTAGCCAACAGCTAACAGCTAGCCAACGTCACCACACACACGTCTACTGAATCGAATTCAACAACCCGGTCGCAGTCACAGGTAGTATCACATTTTCATTTCATTTCATTACAGTACAACGGTTTGATTTGTTTGATCGTAGCTAGCTACATAGCTAGCTACATAGCCGTCTTTGTTTCAAAGATAATTGTGTAGTCTAGAGCGATTTTCTAGGTTAGCTAGCCAGCTATTGTCGTTCTTTTAACGCAACGTAACGTAAACAACACTGCTAGCTAGCCAGCTAGCCCCGAATAGTAGCACTGTAGAAACTATTACACTCAACGGAACGACTTGATTAGTGTAGTGTCAACAACGCAGCTACTGCCAGCTAGCCTACTTCAGCAGTACTGTATCATTTTAATCATTTTAGTCAATAAGATTCTTGCTACGTAAGCTTAACTTTCTGAACATTCGAGACGTGTAGTCCACTTGTCATTCCAATCTCCTTGCATTAGCGTAGCCTCTTCTGTAGCCTGTCAACTATGTGTCTGTCTATCCCTGTTCTCTCCTCTCTGCACAGACCATACAAACGCTCCACACCGCGTGGCCGCGGCCACCTAATCTGGTGGTCCCAGCGCGTACGACCCACGTGGAGTTCCAGGTCTCCGGTAGCCTCTGGAACTGCCGATCTGCGGCCAACAAGGCAGAGTTCATCTCAGCCTATGCCTCCCTCCAGTCCCTCGACTTCTTGGCACTGACGGAAACATGGATCACCACAGATAACACTGCTACTCCTACTGCTCTCTCCTCGTCCGCCCACGTGTTCTCGCACACCCCGAGAGCTTCTGGTCAGCGGGGTGGTGGCACCGGGATCCTCATCTCTCCCAAGTGGTCTTTCTCTCTTTCTCCCCTTACCCATCTGTCTATCGCCTCCTTTGAATTCCATGCTGTCACAGTTACCAGCCCTTTCAAGCTTAACATCCTTATCATTTATCGCCCTCCAGGTTCCCTTGGAGAGTTCATCAATGAGCTTGATGCCTTGATAAGCTCCTTTCCTGAGGACGGCTCACCTCTCACAGTTCTGGGCGACTTTAACCTCCCCACGTCTACCTTTGACTCATTCCTCTCTGCCTCCTTCTTTCCACTCCTCTCCTCTTTTGACCTCACCCTCTCACCTTCCCCCCCTACTCACAAGGCAGGCAATACGCTTGACCTCATCTTTACTAGATGGTGTTCTTCCACTAACCTCATTGCAACTCCCCTCCAAGTCTCCGACCACTACCTTGTATCCTTTTCCCTCTCGCTCTCATCCAACACTTCCCACACTGCCCCTACTCGGATGGTATCGCGCCGTCCCAACCTTCGCTCTCTCTCCCCCGCTACTCTCTCCTCTTCCATCCTATCATCTCTTCCCTCTGCTCAAACCTTCTCCAACCTATCTCCTGATTCTGCCTCCTCTCCTCCCTTTCTGCATCCTTTGACTCTCTATGTCCCCTATCCTCCAGGCCGGCTCGGTCCTCCCCTCCCGCTCCGTGGCTCGACGACTCATTGCGAGCTCACAGAACAGGGCTCCGGGCAGCCGAGCGGAAATGGAGGAAAACTCGCCTCCCTGCGGACCTGGCATCCTTTCACTCCCTCCTCTCTACATTTTCCTCCTCTGTCTCTGCTGCTAAAGCTACTTTCTACCATTCTAAATTCCAAGCATCTGCCTCTAACCCTAGGAAGCTCTTTGCCACCTTCTCCTCCCTCCTGAATCCTCCTCCCCCCCCTCCTCCCTCTCTGCAGATGACTTCGTCAACCATTTTGAAAAGAAGGTCGACGACATCCGATCCTCGTTTGCTAAGTCAAACGACACCGCTGGTTCTGCTCACACTGCCCTACCCTATGCTCTGACCTCTTTCTCCCCTCTCTCTCCAGATGAAATCTCGCGTCTTGTGACGGCCGGCCGCCCAACAACCTGCCCGCTTGACCCTATCCCCTCCTCTCTTCTCCAGACCATTTCCGGAGACCTTCTCCCTTACCTCACCTCGCTCATCAACTCATCCCTGACCGCTGGCTACGTCCCTTCCGTCTTCAAGAGAGCGAGAGTTGCACCCCTTCTGAAAAAACCTACACTCGATCCCTCCGATGTCAACAACTACAGACCAGTATCCCTTCTCTCTTTTCTCTCCAAAACTCTTGAGCGTGCCGTCCTTGGCCAGCTCTACCGCTATCTCTCTCAGAATGACCTTCTTGATCCAAATCAGTCAGGTTTCAAGACTAGTCATTCAACTGAGACTGCTCTTCTCTGTATCATGGAGGCGCTCCGCACTGCTAAAGCTAACTCTCTCTCCTCTGCTCTCATCCTTCTAGACCTATCGGCTGCCTTCGATACTGTGAACCATCAGATCCTCCTCTCCACCCTCTCCGAGTTGGGCATCTCCGGCGCGGCCCATGCTTGGATTGCGTCCTACCTGACAGGTCGCTCCTACCAGGTGGCGTGGCGAGAATCTGTCTCCTCACCACGCGCTCTCACCACTGGTGTCCCCCAGGGCTCTGTTCTAGGCCCTCTCTTATTCTCGCTATACACCAAGTCACTTGGCTCTGTCATAACCTCACATGGTCTCTCCTATCATTGCTATGCAGACGACACACAATTAATCTTCTCCTTTCCCCCTTCTGATGACCAGGTGGCGAATCGCATCTCTGCATGTCTGGCAGACATATCAGTGTGGATGACGGATCACCACCTCAAGCTGAACCTCAGCAAGACGGAGCTCCTCTTCCTCCCGGGGAAGGACTGCCCGTTCCATGATCTCGCCATCACGGTTGACAACTCCATTGTGTCCTCCTCCCAGAGCGCTAAGAACCTTGGCGTGATCCTGGACAACACCCTGTCGTTCTCAACTAACATCAAGGCGGTGTCCCGTTCCTGTAGGTTCATGCTCTACAACATCCGCAGAGTACGACCCTGCCTCACACAGGAAGCGGCGCAGGTCCTAATCCAGGCACTTGTCATCTCCCGTCTTGATTACTGCAACTCGCTGTTGGCTGGGCTCCCTGCCTGTGCCATTAAACCCCTACAACTCATCCAGAACGCCGCAGCCCGTCTGGTGTTCAACCTTCCCAAGTTCTCTCACGTCACCCCGCTCCTCCGCTCTCTCCACTGGCTTCCAGTTGAAGCTCGCATCCGCTACAAGACCATGGTGCTTGCCTACGGAGCTGTGAGGGGAACGGCACCTCAGTACCTCCAGGCTCTGATCAGGCCCTACACCCAAACAAGGGCACTGCGTTCATCCACCTCTGGCCTGCTCGCCTCCCTACCACTGAGGAAGTACAGTTCCCGCTCAGCCCAGTCAAAACTGTTCGCTGCTCTGGCCCCCAATGGTGGAACAAACTCCCTCACGACGCCAGGACAGCGGAGTCAATCACCACCTTCCGGAGACACCTGAAACCCCACCTCTTCAAGGAATACCTAGGATAGGGTAAGTAATCCTTCTCACCCCCTAAAAAGATTTAGATGCACTATTGTAAAGTGGCTGTTCCACTGGATGTCATAAGGTGTATGCACCAATTTGTAAGTCGCTCTGGATAAGAGCGTCTGCTAAATGACTTAAATGTAAATGTAAATGTAAATGTAATGTTTTTCAGCGGCAGGGACTGGGAGACTAGTCAGAATTGAGGGAACAATGAACGTAGCAAGGTACAGAGCGATTCATCATGAAAACCTGCTCCAGAGCACTCTGGACCTCAGGCCTGAGTGCTTCCAACAGGAAAATGACCCAAAGCAGACAGCCAAGGCAACACATGAGTGGCTTCAGGACAAGTCTGTGAAAGTCCTTGAGTGGCCAAGCCAGAGCCAGGACGCGAACCCGGTCGAACATCTCTGGAGAGACCTGAAAATAGCTGTGCAGAGACGCTCCTCATCCCACCTGACAGAGCTTGAGAGGATCTGCAGAGAAGAATGGGAGAAACTCCCCAAACACAGGTGTGCCAAGCTTGTAGCGTCATACCCAAGAAGACTCGAGGCTGTGATCGCTGGCAAAGGTGCTTCAACAAAGTACTGAATAAAGGGTCAGAATACTTATGTCTGAATACTTTTTTGTTTTATGTTTTTTGTGTGGACCCCAGGAAGAATAGCTGCTGCTTCGGGAAAAAGCTCATGGGGATCTGAATAAACCTGTTTCGGTCTGCTTGGAGGAAAATGCACGACTACTCCAATTTGGTTTGCATGAGTATTCTTGTTACTCCTGACCTTTTGAACTTTCCAAATGTGAGATCAGACTCTTTCACTCTACGTCCCCTCATCTCTTCTCCATCTTCTCTCCTCACTGTCACGCAGGTCACTGTGACCAGCTACTGTCACTAATAAATAGACCAGCTACTGTCACTAATAAATACAGAGAGCCTTCTGCCCTTATCCTCAGGACGACTGTCACAAGATGCAGACAAAACAAATGGCTGGTCCCAACCATGACATCTCAAATGATGGAAACCTAGACGGTGTGCAAATAAATTATGTTGGGATCTTCACATATTGTGATGGCTGGCTTCACTTTCCACACACTCACTCACCTAACAGGAAGGAAGACCAGGCGGATCTGTAGCTAGCCACCTGTCTGTGGCAGCTAGTGAGTCCTCCCCTATCTCCCACTTGCCAAAAGAATGAGAGATTGAATAGAACCAGATCAAATCTGTCCAAGGGCAACCTATGGGAAAGTCTGAGGTTAATTTGTCTTCCCGCGGTGCAGCCATTGGCCTAATGCCATGTTTAAAGTGAATCTGAACTTTTACTCAAAACGTCCTCTCTCTCTCTCTCTTTATCTCTCTTTGTCCCTCTCTCTTTCCCCTCCACCTTTTTTCTTTTAGAATTTAGGGAAGGGGGAAACGCACAGCGGATACAGTTGGTTTTCCTCAAACTGGGCAACCAGGAGATTAGCAGTGACAAAGCAAGCCATTAATGACTACAGAGGAAATAGAGAAAGTCCAGAAATGACTTCAAAAAACAAGCTGCTTCAAGGGCTTCCAATTTGATGTTAAAATATTTACTTTTGTCCACCCGTGGGAGGTCTCGATTTCCCGTCCTGCTCTGTCTCTGCGCGCCAGCGGTAAATGAAATCCTTGTTTGTTGCATTAATCTGCAATCCCAGACACATTAGAGCAGCCTGGTAACTGTTTTCAGTCCTCATGCAAACGCAGGGGGTCACGCACGTCATGTCAGATGGTGTTTATGTTTCGGAGACAAATCTAGTGAACTGTTCTAATGTGGGGTAATACACTGGCCTGACCATGTGGCCAGACCATGGTGATATTACCATAGCTCTGAAACTCTGTTTTAGACTCATTCATTTATATAGGCCTATTCCTTCAAAGTGAGGCATGCCTCCATCACAAAGACAGAGGGATGTCCAATACTCGATATCTTGCATAGTAACAGACATTAGGCAATAATTCTCAGCACCTCTCCGTTAGAGTTGTCTGTGTTGAGTTCAGTGCTTCACACTGGTAATGGTCCAGATGATGTGAGTCAATATGTGAAGCTCTAGGGGGGGGCTTGTGAAAGGAACTTCAGAAATGCATTCCATTATTAATAACAGATAGATGTAGTCCCCTGTCTCACACTTATAAGTCGATCACCTTAGATCGAAATGGCTTGTATTGAGCAATAGCCCTGGTTCCCATGGACACAGTAGTATATTTTTTTAGCCTGGGTGACACACTGTAGGATGTGAAATCTGAATCCACTTGAAGCTGGGATGTCCCTCCTACCATTTAATTCGCTCTTCCGAATGTCCATCAACTCCTGGCTGAACCCTACTTCACAGCCACTGTCAAAACACATGCCTGTAATCCTTACATCATAACGCAGCAACTTCATCACTGTAACACATTCAGAGATCGATTTACAGCCATTAATCTGAAATAATTCATAGATTTGAAACAAAAACCACTTTCTGTTTGTTATAGACGGACAATAATATGAGACGAAAGGCGAGTTCCTAGCGACTTCAGGAAGCCAAGCTAGAGCTGTGTGACATTCACAGTGATGGGGGCAGATGCTTTGATCAAGAAAGGCCTTTACAAAATATGCACATTTTATAATTTTCTCTAAATACTGTATATTTTACAATTCTAAGGAAGGTGAAATCTTAGTTAGTTGTTTTATCATTTGATTATACTACATTTCAAGCATTATTCTTAGTTTTTTTTTTAATAGGATGTTTATATTTGTATCATATTTGTACTGTGTACTTGAGCTTGCAGCATCTGATTTGTGATTACACACACCATGAAAAAGGTCAATAAAGCCATGAGTGTCACATATGAATTAATTAGGCTACATATATCCACTTTCACCATAAATGTTTCTTTATTTTTCTTGGCATAAAAGCGCCCTGCTACTTACTGCCCTCTTGTGTGAGGATTGGTTAACACACAATCATTCTGCTGTCAGGGTGGTCAAAATACAACTACTGGTATAATGTATTGTATTTCAAGATTATTGAGAAAAGTTGGAACAAAATGCAGGAAATGTTTCACATACAGTTGTTGGTGTACCTTGACACGGTGTAAATATCTCAAGAATATGCACACCTGTCAATCAGGGTTGGATAGGTTACATTCTTCTGTAAATGTAATCCATTAGTTACTACTTACCTTTCCAAAATTGTAATTAGTAACGTAACTTCTGGATTACCCAAACTGAGTAACGTTATCTGATTCCATTAGTTACTACTTACCTTTCCAAAATTGTAATCAGTAACATAACTTTTGGATTACTGAAACTCAGTAACATAATCTGATTACTTTTAGTTACTGTTGGATTACTTTCCCCTGAAGAGGCATGAGAAGATGACAAAAAAGTTGCATCAAACGCATTTGTTGTGTCATCATAGCGCTCAGGTGGAACAAACTTAAACTTGCATATTTTTGTTTATGCTGAGTTGAATGTCAATGAGAAACAGAAAGGAGTCATAATGTATTTCTTCTGCTTTATGAAGAACCCTACACTTCCCACTGGGCACACCACGTCATTTCAGTGTGGATAACTGGGTACCATTTGGTTGAGACATTGATCACTGACATTACAACCTATGTTCACCCACTCAAAAAGCAGCTAAAAGTTAGTTGAATTTCCAATGTGTTATCACTATGCTTTCAACCATTTAAAAGCACAACCAAATTCCAATGTTAAAACCAATGTCTGATTTATGGTTAATGCCTTTCAAGACGTGAGGCGGATTATTATATCAATTGTCAAGATTTCCACAAACCTGTTACAACCTATGCATTGCATGCTATCATAAACATGCACTCTTTATATGATTTACATACTGTAAGAAAGCATTTTTAGTTTCAGCAACCTCAATGTGACCTCGATGTGTTACTCATTTTAAGGTTAGATGTTACATTAGTTTGTTTAAAGGTACAAATTCAACCTATTTTTATACCAGATTTGTTATCACGATAACATAATGCTGAGTTTGAAATTTCACTCTCAAAACAACAGTTGAGGACTTTTTTCAAATCCAATGTATTTTCTGTGTGGATTCCACAGCACAATACACTGACCAATTACATTAAAACAATGCTGATTCAAACAGTTTGTGCCCAGTGGGTTAGAGGTCTTCATGGGTCCACCCGAACCTGAATACCCAAGACCTGAACCGCAGTAGTGGTGCGTGGGTAAAATTACTGGGGAAGCCAAGCCAGAGATAAAAGCCATATTAAAACCTAAGTGTTGCGATAATTGATTTGTTATGCCTTGACACAGTGATATACTGTATAGGCCTAAGGCTGAAACAGTAAGAAGACCGTGGAAGAATACATTTAACCACACCTTTGTTTTATCACAAATCTGGTTAGATTGCCTACACATACAGAGACAGAGGAGCGCTGTTTCGTTCGCTTTCTCCTGTTAAATACATTCAGCCTCTTGCGATTTGTAGGAAAATGATGAAACACAGAGAGACAAAAGATAAATATGTATATACAGTACCAGTCAAAAGTTTGGACACACCTACTCATTTTAAGGGTTTTCATTTATTTGGACTATTTTCTACATTGTAGAATAATAGTGAAGACATCAGAACTACGAAATAACACACCGGATCATGTAGTAACCAAAAAAGTGTTAAACAAATAAATATATTTTTGATTCTTCAAAGTAGCCACCCTTTGCCTCGATGACAGCTTTGCACACTCTTGGCATCCTCTCAACCAGATTCATGAGGAATGCTTTTCCAACAATCTTGAAGGAGTTCCCACTTATATTGAGCACTTGGTGGCTGCTTCCTTCACTCTGCAGTCCAACTCATCCCAAACCATCTCAGTTGGGTTGAGGTTGGATGATTGTCGAGGCCAGGTCATCTGAGGCAGCACTCCATCACTCTCCTTCTTGGTCAAATAGCCCTTCCACAGCCTGGAGGTGTGTTTTGGGTCATTGTCCTGACCCAATAAGCGCCAACCAGATGGGAGGGCGTATCGCTGCAGAATGCTGTGGTAGCCATGCTGGTTAAGTGTGCCTTAAATTCTAAATAAATCACTTACAGTGTCACCAGTAAAGCACCCCCACACCACACCATCACACCTCCTCTTCCATCCTTCAAGGTAGGAACCACACATGCTGGGGATCATCCGTTCACCTACTCTGCGTCTCACAAAGACACAGCGGTTGGAAGCAAAACTCTCAAATTTGGACTCATCAGACCAAAGGACAGACTTCCACTAGTGTAATGTCCATTGCTTGTGTTTCTTGGCCCAAGCAACTGTATTATTCTTATTGGTGTCCTTTAGTAGTGGTTTCTTTGCAGCATTTTTACCATGAAGGACTGATTCACGCAGTCTCCTCTAAACAGTTGATTTTGAGATGTGTCTGTGAACTCTGTGAAGCATTTAATTGGGCTGCAATATGAGGTGCAGTGAACTCTAATGAACGTATCCTCTGCAGCAGAGGTAACCCTGGGTCTTCCTTTCCTGTGGTGGTCCTCATGAGAGCTAGTTTCATCATAGCGATTGATGGTGTTTGCAACTGCACTTGAAGAAATGTTCAAAGTTCTTGAAATGTTCTGTATTGACTGACCTTCATGTCTTAAAGTAATGATGGACTGTTGTTTCTCTTTGCAAATTTGAACTGTTCTTGCCATAATATGGACTTGGTATTTTACCAAATAGGGCTATCTTCTGTATACCACCCTTACCTTGTCACAACACAACTGATTGGCTCAAAGGAACTACGAAGGAAAGAAATTCCATGAATTAACTTTTAACAAGGCACACCTGTTAATTGAAATGCATTCCAGGTGATTACCTCATGAAGCTGGTTGAGAGAATGCCAAGAGTGTGCAAAGAAGAATCTAAAATCTGAAATATATTTGGATTTGTTTAACCCTTTTTTGGTTACTACATGATTCCATAAAAAAAATAGTAATGAAAATCCATTGAATGAGTAGGTGTTTCCAAACTTTTGAATGGCACTGAATATGTTTTCTTTTTTCTTGCTACATTTTTTGTGGAAGCTTTTCTTCCCCTGGCTTCCCTTGGGATCTATGAATACACGCCAATGCTGACCCGGTAACTGAGCGGGTCCTGGTCCAAAAATCGAACTTTTACATCAGGGTTGGGTCTTGTTTGATTGTCATTAGGTTTAGGGTCTATGTAACTACAGCTGATAAACCTGATTGTCGTCGGGTCCATTCGGAGTTCGGGTCTGATTGTTCTATGGTCCGTTTGACTCTGGGGCCATCTTTTTTTATGATAGGTCCTTTTGAGTCTGGGTCTGATTGTCCTTGTGTCCATTCGGGTGCGGGTCCAACTTTTAAGACCTGATAAGACCTCCACAATGGGTGGCTTAGGTTACATGCTTAGGTTCCGTGATTGCCATGGCACCGTGAGGTCGCCTAGGCAGAGAGCTCTGCAAAATATTTGACATATTTTCATTATTTGTTTATATTATGTATGTTTTTAATACAAAACATTTTGAGGGTCGAACTGAAATATCTGGATGGTAAACTCATGGAGTTTAAGTCATGTTTATTTGCTAGCTAGCTGGCCAATGGTATTTGAATGACACATCATTTCACCAGCTTTTTGTTCCACCTGTCCCGGCTCCTGCAGGATGTGGACTGCAGTGTAAGAGAATGGCAGAGGCTCGACTCATTGGAGACTGTTCCAGACTACTTTCAAGGTGTGGTGGTCTTTTCTGGCACTTTTACAGTCACCGAAGCATCACCCAGCCTACCTGGTAATCCAGCCTACCTACAGTATGGAGGACGAGGAAACTACATGCCTGATTAAGAGTGCCAGGCCTGTCTACCCAGCTAACAATTCTAGGGAGACAGAACGTTTTTGTAATGTTACCCACAATGTTCCCCAGATGTTTGAATGTCTAGTTTTTTGTTTGTTAGGGGGACATTCTATATATGTTAGTAAAAACCTCCCAAAAGCCTTTTTAGCATGTTTTGGTGTTAGAGTTAACATTCCCTAAATGTCAAAAATAACTTAACCAGTGGAAAGTTGAAAGAACATTCCTGTGTCCAGTTTTCTGAGGGTTTGGTATTTTGCTATTTTATTAAGATCCCCCTTAGCTGTTGTGAAAGCAGCAGCTACTCTTCCTGGGGACCACACAAAACATGAAACATGACATATTACAGAACATTAATAGACAAGAAAAGCTCAAGGACAGAATACATTTAAAAATGGCACACACACCCGACATATCAATATATACTGTACACACAAAACATCGAGGTCAAATTGGAGAGAGATGTTGTGCCGTGAGGTGTTGCTTTATCTGTTTTTTGAAACCAGGTCTGCTTTTCATTTGAGCAATATGAGACGGAAGGGAGTCCCATGCAATATTGACTCTATATAGTACTGTACACTTTCTTTCATTTGTTCTAGATTTGGGGACTGTGAAAAGACCCCTGGTGGCATGTCTGGTGGGGTAAGTATCTGTGTCAGAGCTGTTTGTAAGTTGACTATGCAAACAATTTGGAATTTTCAACACATTAATGTTTCTCATTAAAATAAGTGATGCAGTCAGTGTCTCCTCAACTCTTAGCCAAGACAGACTGGCATGCATAAGATTTTTGTGTGTATGGAACATTTTTGGGATATTTTATTTCAGCTCATGAAACATGGGACCAACACTTTTTTTTGTTCCGTGTGTATTTATATTCCCTAACTCTGACATGGCTCATTCTGATATTTCTTAATTTATTTAATAACATTTTGGGGATTTATGTGTATTGTTTTATATTGTTAGGTATTACTGCACTGTTGGAACTAGAAACATAAGCATTTCGCTGCACCATAGGCTACATGACCAAAAGTATGTGGACACCTGCTTGTCGAACATCTCATTCCAAAATAATGGCCATTAATATGGAGTTGGTCCCCCTTTGCTGCTATAACAGCCTCCACTCTTCTGGGATGGCTTTTCGTTAGATGTTGGGACATGGCTGCGGGGACTTGCTTCCATTTAGACAAGAGCATTAGTGAGGTCAGGCACTGATGTTGGGTGGTTTGGCCTGGCTCACAGTCGTTGTTCCAATTCATCCCAAAGATGTTAGATGGGGTTGAGGTCAGGGCTCTGTGCATGCCAGTCAAGTTCTTCCACACCGATCTCAACAAAACATTTCTGTATGGACCTCAATTTGTGCACGGGTGAATTTTCATGCTGAAACAGGAAAGGGCCTTCCCCAAACTGTTGCCACAAAGATGAAAGCACAGAATCGTCTAAAATGTCATGGTCTGCTGTAACATTAAGATTTCCCTTTACTGGAACTAAGGGGCCTATTCCGAACCATGAAAAACATCCCCAGACCATTATTCCTCTTTCACCAAACTTTACAGTTGTCACTATGCATTGGGGCAGGTAGTGTTTTCCTGGCATCTGCCAAACCAAGACCGAGCACGCCCCCTTTCTCATCGACGGAACTGTAGTGGAGAAGGTTGAGAGCTTCAAGGTCCTTGGTGTCGACATCACTAACAAACTATCATGGTCCAAACACACTAAGACAGTGGTGAAGAGGGCACGACAACGCCTATTCCACCTCAGGAGACTTAAAAGATTTGGCATGGGTCCTCAGATCCTCAAAAAGTTCAACAGCTGCACCATGGTTGCATCACTGCCTGGTATGGCAACTGCTCGGCCTCCAACCGCAAGGCACGACAGAGGGTAGTGCGTACGGCCCAGTCATCACTGGGGCCAATCTTCAAGCCATCCAGGACCTCTATACTAAGCGGTGTTATAAGAAGGCCCAAAAAATTGCCATGGTCTCCAAATGGCTACCCGGACTATTTGCATTGTCCCCACCCCACCCCCCATTTGTACACTGCTGCTACTCTCTGTTTATTATCCATGCATAGTCACTTTACCTCTACCTACATGTACTTATTACCTCAATTACCTCGACTAACCGGTGTTCCCTCACGTTGACTCTGTACCGGCACCCCCTGTATATAGCCTCGCTACTGTTATTTTATTGTTGCTCCTTAATTATTTGTTAGATTTATATTTTTCTTAGAACTGCATTGTTGGTTAAGGACTTGTAAGTCAGCATTTCATTGTAAGGTGAAATGTTGTATGTTGTAATCGGCACATGTGACAAATAACATTTGGTTTGATTCGATTTGGTGAAGCGGGATTCATCACTACAGAGAATGCATTTCCACTGCTCGAGAGTCCAATGGCGGCGAGCTTTACAGCACTCCAGCCAACGCTTTGGTTTTGCGTATGGTGATCTTAGGATTGTGTGCTGTTGCTTGGCCATGGAAACCTATTTCATGAAGCTCCCAACGAACAGTTATTGTGCTGGCATTGTTTCAAATCTGGTATTTTTTTCCATAATTGGTCTTTTGACCAATCAGATTAGCTCTGAAAAAGATCTGATATGAAAAGATCTTATGTGATTGGTCAAAAGACAAATTAATAGAAAAAAAAATGCAGAACCGAGCTGCCTGTGTAAACGCAGATGTGTGGATTTTAATTAGACAGTGTAGAGATCCTCAGCTATTTAAAATGATTAAGTACTGATAATGTATGAGGTAGTGGAAATGTGGTCATAATTCATTGTCACATTCGTCAAACTGTACGAATGAGACCAAGGCGCAGCGTGGTGTGTGTACATTCTAATGATTTTAAAAGAATGAACATTGAACAAACGAACAAAACGAACGAACCGTGAAGCTAATATGAATAGTGCAGACATGCAACTAAACATAGAACAAGAACCCACAAACACCAAAGGGAAATGGCTACCGAAATATGACCCCCCCCCACCCCAGAGGTGCAGACTCCTGGCCACAAACCTGAACCTATAGGGGAGGGTCTGGGTGGGCATCTACCCTTGGTGGAGGCTCTGGCTCTGGATGCCCCCCTCCTTTTGCGCTGATCCCTCCGCCTTTGTAGAACCGGACCGTGGATCATCGCCAGAGGCCCGGGACTGGGGACCGTCACCTGAGGCCCCGGACTGAGGATCGTCTGTTCCAAGCTCTGGACTGGGAACTGTCGCCGGAAGCTCTGGACTGGGAACTGTCGCCGGAAGCTCTGGCCTGTGGAGGCGCACTGGAGACCTGATGCGTGGTGCCGGCACTGGTGGTACCGGGCTGAAGACACGCATCTCAGGGCTAGTGCGGGAAGGAGCTACAGGACGTACGGACTGTGGAGGCGCACTGGAAGCCTGATGCGTGGTGCAGGCACTGGTGGTACCGGGCTGGTGACACACACCTCAGGGTGAGTGCGGGGAGCAGGCACAGGACGTTCTGGACTGTGGAGGCGCACTGGAGATCTGGACCATAGAGCTTGGCACAATGCATCCTGGCTGGATGCTCACTTGAGCCCAGCAAGTGTGGGGCGCTGGCACAGGACGCACTGGGCTGTGCAGACGCACAGGAGACACAGTGCGCAGTGCCGGCAAGGGATATCCTGGTCCAGGGAGGTGTACTGGAGATCAGGCACACTGAGCCGGCACCATCCGTCCTGGCTGGATGCCCATTCTAGCCCGGCAAATGCGAGGAGCTGGAATAGAGCGCACCGGGCTATGAATGCGAACTGGATACACCGTGAGCATCTCTGCATAACACGGTGCCTGACCAGTCACACACTCCCCACGGTAAGCACGAGGAGTTGGCTCAGGTCTCCAACCTGACTCAGCCACTCTCCTCGTGTGCCACCCCCCAAAATAATTATTGGGGCTGCCTCCCGGGCTTCCGTGCTAACCGTGTCCCCTCGTATCGTCGCCGTTCCTCCTGCGCTATCTCCACCTGCTTCCATTGCAGGGTCTTGTCCCTTACCATTACCTCCTCCCAGGTCCAGGATGTCATCCACCCATCTTTCTCCCGGGCCCAGGATGTCCGCTCCTCATTAACACGCTGCTTGGTCCTTTTGCGGTGGGTTCTTCTGTCACGTTCGTCCTACGAATGAGACCAAGGCGCAGCGTGTTATGCGTGCATTCTAATTTATTAAAAGAATGAACACTGAACACTGAACAAAATAACAAAACGAACGAACCATGAAGCTAATATGAATAGTGCAGACAGGCAACTAAACATAGAACAAGAACCCACAAACACCAAAGGGAAATGGCTACCTAAATATGATCCCCAATCAGAGACAACGATAAACAGCTGCCTCTGATTGGGAACCATATCAGCCCACCATAAACATAAACATACAAATACCTAGACCTACAAAACCCCTAGACATACAAAAACCCTACACACTACAAAACTCCCTAGACAATACAAAAACTAGCGTATCCACCCTAGTCACACCCTGACCTAACCAAAATATAAAGAAAACAGAGATATCTCATGTCAGGGCGTGACATTCATGCTCAAGGGGTAATCCTACAGATTCCCATCTTTCAATGAGAAACTGATTTTAATTTGATCAGTTAGGGGTGTTGTACCTTGTTGCCATATAACAACATGAACATATATTGCTTAGAATGTCTGAGTAGTGTGAGTACCCTAGCAGGTCTCAAACCCAGGCCACTAGCACCAATGACAGATGCCCTAACCACTGTCCAAATAAGGGATATCTCTAGGGAATGTGCTTATCAGGCCAGCATAGTAAGGGCCTATCCTGAAGCAAACACCAACCCCTTTTCCCTAGGCACTTGTGTAGATCTGAAACAACTGGATATGTGTAAGCAACAGGGTGAATGCACATTGAAGTAAACCTCAGCTGTTAAAAGTACTCAATAAAAATGTTTTATTGATCATGGTGATTCAGGATTAACATTAAAACAGGGTGAAATGCCCCACCAACATTAGACCACTATACAAAAAGCCTTAACATTGCTATAATAAGTAAATCACATCAATGATGAGAGAATAGTCAGATGAACTGCTAACTGATGCAGACATGGTGGCGGAGCAAAAAGATTGGAATGCTGTGAACCTAGGAAGTTGTGAGTTCAAATCCCAGGTGAAGACATACTGAATAATAATTACTGTATAAATGAACATTTCCAGTCATTCTTATCCAGAGTAATTTAGGTTTAAGAGCCTTGCTCAAGGGCATATTGACAGAATTTTTACCTAGTCAGCTCAGGGATTTGAACCAACAATCTTTCGGTGACTGGCCCTACACTCTTAACTGCTGGGCTACCTGCCACCCACAATGCAATCATGTATGTTAAGTAAGTCAATTGAAAACACTGTATGTTAAAAGCACTGCGTTTGTCCCTAACCTTGGCAACAGACTTAGCACTTTGAATGGATAAGTGGTTCACTAATCAGGGCCTTGATGGGCTCTGCAACAGTAAGAAGGTGTGATGTGTAATGAAAACATTTTGGGGGGGAATGTTTCTTTGGGACCATCAGGTGACAGTGTTCTGAGAACAGTGGCAACCATGCCCTGCTATGTTTGGTGGGAAGTTAATGGAATATTCTCCTAACCCTCAGAAAATGTAATTGTCAGACAGCACATCAGCACACAAATATTTGTAGCATATATTGTGACAGTAAATATCTATGATTCAACTGATTGTTTTTATGCGAAAGTACTTACATCAAATGACCAGCAAGGGGCATAATAATTATAGCATTTTATAACACTGCAAATAGAGATAGAATATAGGCACTAGAAGTGTTCTGTGTCAAACGTATTAGCGATCCTACGACCGTTCTATGTATCACATTTCTATTTGCAGCGTCCTGCGACGTAAAGTGTCCTGAACATGCCCCCCCCGTCGTCACTAGTTACCCCAGCCACAAAGTAATAAAACCTGTCTATTTCAACAATTTGTCTTCTTCAAATCTGATGTTAAACCTAACATTAACCACACACCTTATACCTAACCTTAAATTAGGACCAACAATATAATTTTGGTTTCAATGTTTTCAACCTATCTTTGTGGCTGTGGTAACTAGTGGAAACTCCATGCCCCTGGATATGCGATGACGTATGGACAACAAACAGTTGGACTCTAGTAAGCTAACGTTACGTTAGCTAGCACAAGGACGAGGAGAGAAAACAGCTTCTTTGCATTCAAGCGCTTCTCGGGGAACGTCAATAAGCGGCATGTCTTTGTTTTAAAATAACAACCAACAAGGAGATTATTGTTCAACAGTTAAATCATTTGGGTACGAGAACGAAACATGCTCCGGACTATGACGCTTGTTTTTCTCCTTACCTAGTCGAGGATTGTGATGCGAGGTGCTCTGGTGAGACCGCGAACGACATTCGGAAATTATTTTTCTTGAGCTAGAATGATTGACTCAAAAACAAAGCATTTGGGTTTACCGAAAGGTGCATAAAACTACACCGGTCTAGATGTCATTGTCGGGCAACTACTTTAGCTAGCTTCATGCACATGAAATAGTATTTTGCTAACGTAATGGAGGCACCGTGGGTACAGTTTTAGCTAGCTGGTCACCCAAAATATAGCTATAACGTTAGCTAGCTTCCACATCCACTTTTAGAGTGTGCTGACCAACAAAATACAGAATACTGTAACATAAAACGGCTATCCATACACTTTGTTGATATCTATCGTGGTTACCTAGCGTTAAATTAGCTAGCCAAACAAGTATAAACTAGATTGAGACTAGCAGCAGAATACATTGTTTCTCGGTTAGGAGGATTTGTCACGGTCGTTTGACACGAGGGGTTGCCTTTATCTCTGGATAATTTCACAACAATTTACCGTTCATGGACATGTGATATGGTCAATTTATCAAAGTTTTTCTGAAATTACAATTTCAGGCTATAAATATTCTGAACTGCAGGCACCCATCACGTGTCAAACCAGTAAAATTTGCTTGCTTGGAAGTTGTCAATAATGTGCGAAATTATCTCTTGAAATAGTTCTGTGTGGACACATAGCTGTTTTGTCAATCAATTACGTTAACACTCAAAAAGCACTTATATTGTCATTGACAAAGTTGTAAACATTCTTGATGAAAGCATTTATTTGACAAATTATGTTAGCTATTGAAGGATCAAAGACCAACATTCAAAGGTTAGACTGACATCTACTCAAAGGCATCACTTTAAATATCTTGTGTCAAGTATAGAGTTCTCGAATCCAGTCAATTGCCAACACTGTCTTCCTGGAAATGAAAATATGAATGTCGAGGAGCAAGCTCTGGATTTGTGCAATGTCAAAATGAAGAATAATGTTGGTGACAATACTACCAATAACTCGGAAGAGATCATTCCCCGGCTTTCGGAACTGATGGATGGAGATTTGTGTAAACAAGGCATTGGTAACGAAGCCGCCAACATGTCCTCTCTAGCTAAGCTCACAGACAACCCGCGAAGGGAGGACAACCACCGGTCAAAAGAGACACTAGAAATCGACGAAGTGAATGGGAATAAGAACAACAGCGTCCCAGATACCTCTGCAATAGTCAGTTCTGACTTTGACGTTTATCATGACGACCAACACCAAGATGAGAGTATCAAGGATACAACACCATTGTCCCTCATGTTTGCTATTGAGGAAGGGGATGATGGTGGGGATATGGACATTGGTGTGGATTTGAGTCTGGATGAAAGTGGCATTTTGGAGTCAGAACCTACAGACCAGGGACCATCCCTAGCAGAGGAGGCATCCTCAAGCAGTACCAATCCAGATTCATCAACTCCAGACGCTGTCACCGACAAGGAACCTGAGAAACCCTCAGAACAGGAGGACTTGCCACCTGTCACTGCCCCAGGAGAGGTCCTCTCTCCAGCCCTGGATGAGGGGGATGATAAACACAAAAATGGCAAGAGGGTGACTTTTCCTTCAGATGAGGATATTGTCTCTGGAGCAGTGGAGCCCAAGGACCCTTGGAGACATGGTAATTTCTAACACTGTTTTCTAAGCTATATCTGCTTATGTTACTCATATATGTTTAGGCCTTGTATGTGTGGCGTCCTTAGCCTTGCTGTGACCTCAAGCTGGGGATGCCATACAGTGCAGTCTGGTGCTCTTGAACTCTGACTGGCAAAGAGGAACACTGTCACGGTGTACCTTTCTGTTGTCCCTGGCCTAATAGAGGGTTTTGACGCTCACTAGACTTTGCACTTTTAGTGTTGGATTGTAGGGTTGGCGTGATACTCTGAAACATGAAGCGGATATAATTTATTGATGAAAACAGTCTTAATGTTAATAACAAACAGCATTATGTCGTCACCTAGAGTTACATTTGTTTATTTTGCAAGCTATAGCACCCACAATTTGACAAAGTAGTTGTTTATAGGGCCAAGGAGTTCAGTCTAATTTGGTGTTTTCTTCTGCCTTCCATAGCAACCATTAGACCCCAATCTGCAGTCACACCATTGTCAAGTTCATCCCCAGGCAATACATTTCAAGTAATTTAGTAGAGCAACTTACGGTAGTGAGTTGGGCCTATACTAGGGCCTATACAATACCTAGGATTTATATAAATCTATCAGACTCCCTTGTCAAAATGAAGAATTTAATCATCTTACACAGATGGCTTGACATATGAGAATACAAGGTGGGTAATGGTTCCACATGGGCTTCTCCACCATCTCAAAATGAAATGAGTTCCCTCACACAGTTCTCTGTGTGTCTTCCTCATGAGTCAGACCAGGCACTCCTTAAATGCATGCCGTTTTAGTAGTGGGCACTGTTTATTTAGGGAAAACGCCTCAGTATTAGCCTGTGTTGTTGTATGTGGCTTGTAGTGATATTCCTTACATCTGCTTGGTGGATAGAGGTGTATTAATTCTGAATGGACAATTTGTCTTTCTGTTTTGCATACAGAACAAGTCAAGTGTTTGTATGCCTGTGGGCTTATTTTTACAAGGATGCTGCTGTTTCTCTTTCTTGAACATTTCCTGTAGGCACCCCAAGCACTTGCAGACTAGGTTCTTTAATGTAGGAGGGTCAGGTGTGGGTGGGGAGATTTCAGGGGATGCAAAAAAAGCAGCAAGGTTGACATACATTTTCAATCTCAATGTTCAATTGACTTGAAATGATCTGGATAGCTTCATAGTACTTTAACACCAAAACAAACCTACTCAGACAGTTGTGTCCAATGAGGGCCAAGTGGGTGACCTTAACCAGGTCACTAACTGAACACAGTTCAGTTTGTTTTACATGAGTTCCCAGATAGGAATAGAAATACCCTAATTTGTGCAATTAGATTTCACATCAAAACAGGAATTATCTCGATGGGTTTACTCATGGGAAAAATCCATGGCGACGCCCCCCCCGTTACATCACGGCAGTTCTTGAGGTTACGGACATGGCCGCCAAGAAGTTATCAGTTTCAAAGATCCAGTGGCCGGAGAGGGAGGGTGCCAGGGACATCACATGATTCAAGATAACATTCTGCCATCTAGGGTAGATGCATGACTGATATCTTGATTATTGTGTGCATTCCTATATTTCTGTCAATACAATACCATCAGTCATGTCAGATACACTGCCAACAGTAAATAGGACAAAATGGTGGTAGGGCTGGGCGATATGGACAAAATATCACACCACGATGTCTTTGACATTTATGATGGTATTTTATGTTTTTTAATAATAGTTGTAAATATGCTTTATGTGTAGTTCATGACCCTAGGTGGGCAACACATCTTATAAGTGATTTCAATGGGCCTTTCTCCATTTATAGTGTTCAAGCCTACTCCAAGCAAAAATCATTTTCATCAATATCTGCATTTCCTGCACTTTAATGATCATTTCCACTTTGTGCCACAAAGTATGATATGGGCAAACAATATAGGCCCAGTTAATTGGTGAACTATTGGAATCATGGAAATATAATAATTATTCTGATTCTATAGTGTTCGGTTCTAAATAAGCAGAGTAACACTCACGGACGACGAGTAAAGCTCAAACCAAGTTTATTCACCCACTGGACCATGCAGCTGCATAAGACAGAAATATTTACACAAGCACTGGTATTTAAACTTTCCTCCTATGCGGAGTCTCCTCACAAATCTGGCCAGCCAATTACATATCTGTTGCTAGACAGGACTTTAGCGTTGCCTGTTCTTTCTCACTTCATCTGACCTCTGCCTAAATTCCTCACTCTTCCCAAACTCACGGCTGTCCTGTTGACTTGTACCAGACTGTGGCCCTTCTCCTTTCCATAGGATGTCTAACAATGTTCTGACAATGTAAATGTTCTGCATTTCCGTCTCCCACAGTAACATGAATAAGGATATTTCAAGTTTAGAAGTCAGAACCCATCAATAGTTAGAATATAGTGGTCAGCATCTTGGAATAAACCCGGGAGGAATTATTGACAGGGTAAGAACGAATGTCTTTGTCAGTGTTTCCATGTGACCCTAATTGTTACATGACATGTTTTCTAACTTTGTGTAGCTAGCTTACATTCATGCTTCGCCTATTCCTCTCTAAGATAAGATACCGTTGTACAACCATGCTTATCTAGGCCTACACCAGCGCTGGTACCAGACAGTATTAGTTAGCTGCGTTTGCTCTGACTCTTGGAACATTTAGCAATCTAGCAAGCCAGCTAACTGGTTAGCATAAGTGGCTATCACTATTTTTAGCAACACCGTGCAAAGAAAAGACAAACGAGCAGATAGTTTGCAGACCATAAGATACACAAACGTAATAGTGTATAGCAGTGGTTCCCAAACCTTTTATCGTCCTGTACCCCTTCAAACATTCAACCTCCAGCTGCATACCCCCTCTAGCACCAGGGTCAGCGCACTCTCAAATGTTGTTTTTTGACAATATTTATTAAACACTAGAATGAGTGTGAGTATTTTTTTTCTCTGGAAAGTTCCTCCGTAATTGCGCACCCAGCTCACTCGGATGCTTCACTATATCACATTTGACATTGTCCGTAAGCTTGAGTTCATTTGCACACAACAAATAATACATTGATGGAAAGACCTGTGTATTGTCCTTGTTAATGCAGGCAGAGAAGAGCTCCAACTTCTTAATCATAGCCCCAATTTTGTCCCGCATATTGAATATAGTTGCAGAGAGTCCCTGTAATCCTAGATTCTGATCATTCAGGCAAGAAAAAACATCACCCAGATAGGCCAGTCATGTGAGAAACTCGTTATCATGCAAACAGTCGGACAAGTGAAAATGATGGTCAGTAAAGAGCACTTTAAGCTCGTCTCTCAATTTTAAAAAAATGTGTCAATATTTTGCCCCTTGATAACCAGTGCACTTTTCTCGCTGCCCATGTGTATTTTCTGCATTATGCAATAATAAGTTCAGTTTTCTTGCTTTAACAAAGTTAACAATTTTTTCACTGTAGTGCCCAAAACGTCTTTCAAGCCGCCAGGCATTCCCTTGGCAGCAAGAGCCTCTCGGTAGATGCTGCAGTATACCCAAGTGGCGTCGGGAGCAACTGCTTGCACGTGTGTTACTATTCCACTATGTCTCCCTGTCATGGCTTTTGCTCCGTCAGTACAGATACCAACGCATCTTGACCACCAAAGTCCATTTGATGTCACAAATCTGTTCAGTACTTTAAAAATATATTCTTCTGTTGTCCTTGTTTGCAGAAGAGGATGTCTTCCTGAATTGACTCCACATAAATGTAACGGACATGTGCCAGGCCCCGCCATGTCTGTTGACTCATCCAGCTGTAACAAATATAATTCACTGGCTTGTATGCGAAGCAGGAATTATTTCAAAACATTTCCTGCCATGTCACTGATGCGTAGTGAAACAGTGTTGTTTGATGAAGGCATTGCCTCTCTAGCTTTTTTTACCTTTCCCCCAGCATTGTCCCAGCCTTATCTGCAGTAGCAGGAAGAATTAAGTCCTCCACAATAATATGGAGTTTGCCTGTCCTAGCCACTCGGTAGCTCACCATATAAGACACTTCTAGCCTCTTCTTATTAATGGTATCTGTTGCTTTTATACATGTCTTACTACTCGAAAGTTGTATTAATTCTCGCTCAAAAAAAACTCCTGTGGCTTATTTTTCAAATGGGCATGTTTCCTTTCAAAATGTCGTGAGAGAGTAACGGTCAATGTGATTGGATGTTTATTGTTTGACTAGGCTACCTTAACTGTATTTGACATTGTTGTTATTTTGCTGAACACTAAATGGTTTAATTTTATTTTTGGCATTGAAACGAGGCTAAAAAACCTCACTCAAATGTATAGCCCCGTTGGAAAATCTAAATGGACGGTTTGAAAATGTGAATCACAGTTTTATTTGGTGTACGGCATTGCCTACCCAGCATGGGAATAGCCGGTGTTTCCTTGTGGAAAGTAGCACGCCACCAACATTGTTGCATGTTTACTTTTTCATTTAACTTTTTTTTTTTAACTAGGCAAGTCAGTTAAGAACAAGTTCTTATTTACAATGACGGCCAAACCCTGACAACGCTGGGCCAATTGTGTGCCGCCCTGTTGGACTCCCAATCACGGCCGGCCAATCACAGCCTGGATTCGAACCAGGGTGTTTGTAGTGACGCCTCTAGCACTGAGTGCCTTAAACGGCTGTGCCTTAGACGGCTGTGCCACTCTGGAGCCCGTCGGTCTGACCATGCAGAGGGAACTGTAAGAAAATGATCGTTACTCCATTGTCGAGCAACTGCTCTATCCTCTGAGTGACAGAGGGCTTGGTGTGGTTAGTGGCATGCAACAGAGGGGGAGAGATGACTGAACTAGCAAATGGCGTAAACTATAGAAACTGACATTACACGCCAGAGCTGTGTATCACATTTAACAAACCAAACATTGAAATACCGTTATAGAAGGTAAAGTAAATACTCAAAGCTGTAAGTGCATCAATACCTGTATAGAGTCAAATACGGTATACCACCCAGCCCTAAGTGGTAGATATTTCAGGCCAATGTTAAATGAGTTTTAATCATGATGATAACCCGTCTATCGTAAGTGCTGCAGAAGACTGAGCGATGTTGTCTACTGATGTTTTACTCCCTCAACACGTTCATAATTTCCATTTTCACCATCTGAAACATCCAGATCTAGACATCCCAGGAAGTTTGAGGCATGGGCCTAGTATTCATAACAAGCGTGCAGTGTCCTCGATCCCCATCCAATATCCTTGTCTGTCTTTTTTTTCTTTCCTTCCTCTTCTTTGATATTGCATGAAGGAGTAGGCCTAGCCTAGATCTCTCTGTCTCTGTGCGTTTCTTGGTTCAGCTGTCTTTCCCAGGGTCATGTTCACTCATGGAGAAGTGTGTCTTGAGCGGGTGTGATGGGCAGTGACTGATCCAACCGTGGCCCAGGAAATGAAACGTATCTCCATCCCCGCCCCCCCCCGAGCCTCTTCATGGTTCACTTGGACTCGATCATCGTCACCATGGCTCCGGCCTGGAGACTTCCTTAACTCACAGGTCTAGGATCTGCTCTTCACTGCCCAAACCTCATCTAAGCAGTCAGGAGGAACAAACTTGGCCTCAAGTGCTTAGTGCTGCTCTCTCCACCTGGAGCAGACCCAGACACGGGATGCTTCTCCATTTTATTCACACTGTGCTAGACTAGAGGTGAATTCACTAGGTGTTATATTTTGACATCAAAATCAATCAAATCAATCAAACTGTAGGCTCTTATTTCCATAGTGGTTTAGGCCTGTTTGTAGTAGTAGTAGTAGCTACAAGTCATGAAATTGTTTAGCCTTTCTTTGTTGTCTCACATGCTGACATGTTCAGAATGGTCATAGTTTATGTGGCTTCTAGGATACAAGATGCCTTACGAGATGGTGTCTGTTTCGTTTCTGCGGTGCTTGTGGATATAGATGTAGGTAGATGTCACGATGTAGTTTGCCATTGAAATTAGAGGTCGACCGATTAATCGGAATGGTTGATTTAATTAGGGACGATTTCAAGTTTTTATAACAATCGGAAATTGGTATTTTTGGCTGCCGATTTAAAAAATAAATAAATAAATATTCAACTTTATTTAACTTTGCAAGTCAGTTAAGAACACGTTCTTATTTTCAATGACGGCCTTGGAACGGTGGGTTAACTGCAGTGGTGGGCCGTCAGGGCCAGCAAAGCCTTCTCTGCTGGCCTAAACATCATCAGAATATACTTTTAAAAATATATATATTTTCCCACAAATATATATAAAATTATTCCCCAGAGAGTACTCTTCATTTCATAGCTTTCCTCTTGATTGCACTGCTTCCAGCCCCAGGTTGAGATTTGGAGGGCTGGTCTTTGTTAGATCTTTTATCCAATCATATTCAGCCATCATGTGTTGCCAGGGGTCTAAAATCTGCCCTCAGGCCTTCAGAATCAACAGTGCGGGCGCTTGTAGTTTAAAGTGAATGGAAATGAACATCTAGTGTCAACCAATCAGCTTTAGAGTTGGCTATTGTATGCCTGCTGGCTGGCTCCAGTGTTACACAGGAGCCAGCTAGCAGGCGTAGTGCGTGCACGTCTTTTGATTGGATTACCAATATTGAGAGGCAGGTCCTATGGGCAGGTCTATGCAGAACCTCAGAACTAGGAATCTGAATTTGATAAACAAATTAATTTGCGTACTACTAAGCTGTTTTTTCAACCCACAATGGCGGAAGGAGGAGAAGATATCGATTTGGTCGAGGATATAATTATAACGCCATTCTCAAGACGAACTTTTCAAGAAAAGTTAGACATTGTAAGGAGAGGTCGCCCGATGCTACAAAGCCTGTCACAGGCGGGAAAGGGGTTCGTTTGCCACTTTCAAAGTTCCAACGACGAGCGCTATTAATGGCTCGCAGGCTCCGAGAAGCACTGCAATCTGTACTGCTGGGAATGCCTATTATTACAATTGAGCGAGAGAGGCACAGGTTCAGTCAAATCTATGATGACACAGCCCGCATCTCAAGTTCACCCATGCTACTGGACAGACTCGGCTTTCAGCATTATCCTCCATGTCGATAGAAAAGGACTTATTGGTGGAACTAAAACACACAGATAGACTGTACAACAGAGTCATTGAAGTCTTCTTGAGGAAAGAAAGGAGGATGGATTTTGTGTTCAAATAGTCAGTCTTTGGTGAGTAGGCATACAATGCATTTCATTTTTTATTAAATGTGTATGTATGTTTCGCACTTTATTTCGTTAATTTTAAATAGCCTATATATTAACAAAATAAAATGGCCAATAGCCTATGCTGCAAATGATTTGTTTTCTTTCTTTTATTTTCAGTGAATAGTTGTCTTTATCATCACGGTGAAACTGCTTTGGGTGCGACGCAGCGCCTGGTTATACTGCGTTTCTGTATGTATAGTGTCCAGAGCCATAGCATCATAATGATGGTAATAAGAGGTGGATTAATTCTGTGGGACTGTGTAGGACCTCACTGAAGGCCCAGGCCCACGGCACGCCACTGGTTAACTGCCTTGTTCAGGGGCAGAACGGGGCAGATTTTTTTTTCTCAGGGACAGATTTTCACCTTGTCAGCTCGGGGGATCCAATCTTGCAACCTTAGTTAACTAGTCCAACGCTCTAACCACCTGCCTCTCATTGCACTCCACAAGGAGCCTGTCTGTTACGCGAATGCAGTAGAAGCCAAGGTAAGTTGCTAGCTAGCATTAAACTTATCTTTAAAAAAAACAATCAATCAATCATAATCACTAGTTATAACTACACATGGCTGATTATATTACTCGTTTATCTACCATGTCCTGCATTGCATCGATGCAACGCAGGGGGATGATTTAACAAAAGCGCATTTGCGACAAAAGCACAATCGTTGGACGACTGTACCTAACCATAAACACCAATGCCTTCCTTAAAATCATATTAACCTCTTGAAGCTAGGGGGCACTATTTTTATGTTTGGAAAAACATTAAACTGTAAAAAATATTGTCTGTGAGTATAACAGAACTGATATTGCAGGCGAAACCCTGAGGAAAATCCAATCAGGAAGTGCCTCTTATTTTGAAACCCTTCTGTTCCTATGCATGCCTATCCTCCATTTAAAGGGATATCAACCAGATTAATTTTTCTCTGGCTTCCCTAAGGTGTCAACAGTCTTTAGACATAGTTTCAGGCTTTTATTTTGAAAAATGAGCGTGAAAGATCACATTGCGTAAGTGGATAGGTGGAGGCTCTGAGTGAGTTTTTGCGCTACAGAGTAAAGCTGCCATTGTTCCTCCCGCTGTTATTGAAAAACCTACACACTCGGTTGATATATTATCGAATATATATTTTAAAAACTACCCGAGGAATGATTATAAAAAACGTTTGACATGTTTCTGTAGACATTATGAAGACTATTTGGAATTTCCATCTGCGTTGTCGTGACCGCTCTTTCCTGTGGATTTCTGAACATAACGCGACAAACAAACGTCGGTATTTTGGGTATAAAAATAATCTTTATGGAACAAAAGGAACATTTGTTGTGTAACTGGGAGGCTTGTGAGTGCAAACATCTGAAGATCATCAAAGGTAAACGGTTCATTTGATTGCTTTTCTGATTTTCGTGACCAAGCTTCCTGATGCTAAGTGTACATAATGCTATGCTAGGCTATCGATAAACTTACACAAACGCTTGGATTGCTTTCGCTGTAAAGCATAATTTCAAAATCTGAGACGACAGGTGGATTAACAAAAGGCTAGCTGTGTTTTGCAATATTGCACTTGTGATTTCATGAATATGAATATTTTTTAGTAATATTAATTGACTGTGCTATGCTATTCAGCGGTTGCTGACAAAAATGATCCAGCGACAGGGATGGGTAGCGTCAAGACGTTAATGACCAAAGGCTCGTTATTATGTGTGTTATTATGTTATAATTAAGTCTATGATTTATTATTATTATTATTTTTAACCTTTTATTTAACTAGGCAAGTCAGTTAAGAACAAATTATTATTTTCAATGACGCTCTAGGAACAGTGGGTTAACTGCCTGTTCAGGGGCAGAACGACAGATTTGTACCTTGTCAGCTCGGGGGTTTGAACTTGCAACCTTCTGGTTACTAGTCCTATAAATACTATATTAACTACAACCTAAAACCTCTTACCTTGGAATATTGACTTCTCATGTTAAAAGGAACCACCAACATTCGTATGTTCTCATGTTCTGAGCATGGAACTCAAACGTTAGCTTTCTTATATGGCGCATATTGCACTTTTACTTCTCCAACACTTTGTTTTTGCATTATTTAAACCAAATTGAACATGTTTCATTATTTATTTGAGGCTAAATTGATTTTTATTGATGCATTATATTAAGTTAAAATAAGTGTTCATTCGGTATTGTTGTAATTGTCATTATTACAAATAAAAATAAAAAATCGTCCGAATTAATTGGGATCGGCTTTTTAAAACAAAATCATAATCGGTCAACCTCCAATTGAAATACACATCCACTGGGTGTTGTAGAGACTAGCCTCGATAATATTGAAGGGGATTTTTTAATCTGAACAAATTGATAGATGAAACTATTCCCTGCATAGTGTCACCCTGCAGTGAGATTGTACAAGGAGTCCTAGGCTCTTTTGTCCTGGAGCACTTCCCCAGTCCTGGCTGGGGATTGAATGTTGCATAATTTCCTCCAGATTCCTGAACTTCCCATCATGACTCTTAGCAGCTTTGCTTCCTCTCCTCCCTCCTTATTCCACCTCCCTTTCCCTCTCTCATCCTTCCCCTTTCCATCTCTCGTCCATCCTTTCTCCTTCTCTCGGGCATTCGTGGGAAAACCATGTGCTGACTCCTTACATCAGTGGTTCGTTCCCAACCTTTTTTGTATACTGTACCACCAACTGAGTTTAGCTCTGCCCGGAGTACCCCTGACGTACCCCCTCAAGTGCATTAACATTTTTACCAGTAAGCCTACGGTCTCATTAATCTTCTCAACTACCCCTGTGGTTAGGCCAAGTACCCCCAGGAATCCTAGTAACCCTGGTTGGGAACCAGTGCCTTACATTATGCTAGAAGCATGTGGGCTATTGTTGGTTCTTCCATTGACGTATCATACAAATGAGATTAGTTGATATTTGTAAATATTCTGATTCTGTTAGCTACACTGTGTTTTGTTATAAGTGAAAGCAATTTTCCCCTGAAGAAAATAATAAATTGAATGCTGGATCTCATGTCAAAACAAAGAAGGCCCACTTGGAAATTGGCACCAGTAATGAACTGACCCTTGAAGTCTGATTATCCTCTTTAGTGACGTTAGGCTATGTGATGTGCCTCTGGACCAGAGTTGGACCTGACAGGCCTAAACGCTTTGTTGTTGAGCCTGGGCCAACGCTTTTACTTGGCTGAAGTTTGTAGTGTGTTTTGTGTACTGTTTGTACTGTCTGTCCTGCTCTGCCCCTGCAGCTTGAGGTCATGACATGAACCCTGCCCTTTTAACTGTGTCTGTCTGAACTTCAGTCATGGATATTGGGACTGTAGCCAGTGTGCTCAGAGCCCACCATTTTGACCAGCGTGTTTACACGGGGGAGCTGCTCTCCTCCACTTATGAAAACAACGTACCTCTCGGTAGAGGTCGACCAATTAATCGGAATGGCCTATTAATAAGGGCCGATTTCAAGTTTTTATAACAATCGGAAATCTGTATTTATGGACACCGATTTGGCCTATTTATTTATTTATTATTATTTTTTTTACACCTTTATTTAAGTAGGCCGTTAAGAACACATTCTAATTTTCAATGACGGCCTAGGAACGGTGGGTTAACTGCCTTGTTCTATATGCAACAGTTTGGGCCGCCTGGCTCGTTGCGAGCTAATTTGCTAGAAATGTACGTAATTGTGACATAACATTGAAGGTTGTACAATGTAACATGAATATTTAGACTTAGGGTTGCCACCCATTAGATAAAATACTGAACGGTTCCGTATTTATAGTAAACATTGTTTTCAAAATTATAGTTTCCGGATTCGACCATATTAATGACCGAAGGCTCGTATTTCTGTGTGTTATTATGTTATAATTAAATCTATGATTTTATATTTGATAGAGCAGTCCGACTGAGCGGTGGTGGGCAGCAGCAGGCCCGTAAGCCTTCATTCAAACAGCACTTTCGTGCGTTTTGCCAGCAGCTCTTCCCTGTGCTTCAAGCATTGCGCTGTTTATGACTTCAAGCCTATCAACTCCCGAGATTAGGCTGATGTAACCGATGTGAGATGGCTAGCTAGTTAGCGGGATGCGCGCTAATAGCGTTTCAATTGGTGACGTCACTCGCGCTGAGACTTGGAGTAGTTGTTCCCCTTGCTCTGCAAGGGATAACGATGCTTCGAGGGTGGCTTTTGTGGAGTGATGGGTAACGATGCTTCGAGGGTGGCTGTTGTTGATGTGTTCCTGGGGGGGGAAAAAATGGCAGATTAATTGGTATCATCTTTTTTGGACCTCCAATAATCGGTATCGGCGTTGAAAAATCATAATCAATCGACCTCTACCTTTAGGAGTTTGCAGTGTTTAAGATTGTCCCAAAAACTGTTCTTCAGCCACCTCCATCCTTCATTATTTTTTACCTATTACATTTTTTTGTTGTTGCCTGAGATTCTAGCTTCCCACAAATCACCCTTCTTATCGGTTTTAAACAGTGCTGGCCGGCGCTCGTCACAAAATGCCTGCTCACTTATAAATAGACAAGGCCCTGCGGAGAGCCAGTTCAGTTGTACTGTTTTAAGCCCATGATATCACAATCCCTCTGTGCCTGACAATGCCTCAGCTACGGCGTTGAGGCTCAGTGGCATCACAATTACCGTGAAGCCGTCTTTTAAATTGAAATGTCGCTTGTCACCACAATTAATGACAGATCAACAAGTCACTAAGATGGAAGAAAATATTTATCTTGCCTCCTCAGGAGGGGGTGGCTCTTTATGACCTGTTATAATGACACGTTAATTCACTTATAACGGATGTTATGAACTTTACATTTATGTTAAATGCAACAGTTTGCCTGCGTCTGAAGGTGAAATCTTCCCATATGGGCACTTTCTCACTCAGGCAGTGAGAGAAACAGAAGTTTGTCCATTTCCCTCGCATTAGTCTCTCCTTTTAAGTGCCCTCTGTTAATTATTGACCAGCAGGCTAGCTCTGAATTAGCACGGAATCGTTTCATAATCACATTCCATGTGATTCTGGAGCACTTGATTCCCTGCTATTGCTAGATTCACATCGCTACCAAATCCAGGACTGCTGACTTCTCAGGCCCCCCTCCAACTTTCTCCCTCCTGAGGCGTCATTGTGGTTGTGTTGGTTTCTTCTAGACAGCCTGGCCTGGACATTCTGTTCTTGTTTCTCACAGTCATGTGTCCCTGAATGAGTGAGTGGGGCCAGACGTGGTCCAGGGGGAAAAGCAGCACTCCAAGATGGTCAGTCAGCTGCTGGCCTTGGATCAGCCCAAGGATGTCAGCCCAGGTGTGTGTGTGTGTGTGGGGGGGTAGCCACAATGTTTTTTCAATACACGCAATACCGTTAACAATTTAATCAATTTTTATATTTGTTGCTTCTTTTTAAGTAAATACCTTCAGTTTACTTGTGCAATACGATGAAGCAGATCATGTTCATTTCACCTTATGTCACATTATTTTACGTTATGAAGCTTTACCATATTTTGTAAATAGCACAATGGGATAAAGTGGGAGCATATGAGTCCAGTTGTTTATTGAAGGGTTGCGTTTTATATTGAAAGCCAACCATGCATTTTTTTTCTTCAATTGAGTGATCAGGGACGTGCAACTGTAGTTTTCCTTCACAGAAAATGCATTATCGAAACACATTCGCCAGAAAATAGCTTAGTTTTCATCAGATGACAGCAGAAGTGCAATGAGTTTACAATGGAAAACCAATATATTTTCCGCAGACCATGCGTAACCACGCCAGCCCAGGACTTCCACTTCCGGCTTCTTCACTTGCAGCCTTTTCTGAGACCAGCCACCCAGACAGCTGATGAAACTGTGGGTTTGCACAACCAAATTGTTTCTGACAGTTTGTGCAAAAATTGTCTCCGGAAAGCTCATCTGTGTGCTCGTCACCCTCACCAGGGTCTTGACCTGACTGCCGTTCGGTGTCGTAACCGCCTTCAGTCGGCAAAAGCTCACCTTTGAGGGCCACAGGCGAACGGTTTGTTGTGAGCAGAGTGCCCCATAGTGGGGTTACTGTATAGGCAGTCATAAGCTACGGCCAATGAACACACTTGCATTTCATCAATGGTAATTTGAAAGCACAGAGATACCATGACGAGATCCTAAGGCCCATTGTCGTGCCACCATCACCTCATGTTTCAGCATAATAATGCACGGCCCCATGTCGCAAGGATCTGTACACAATTCCTGGAAGCTGAAAATGTCCCAATTCTTCCATGGCCTGGAGCAGATGTCACCCGTTGAGCATGTGTGGGATGCACTGGATCGACGCGTATGACACTTCCAGTTCCCGCCGCTATCCAGCAACTTTGCACAGCCGTTGAAGAGTGGGACAACATTCCACAGGCCACAATCAAAAGCCTGATCAACTGTATGGGAAGGAGATGTGTCTCGCTGCATGAGGCAAATGGGGGTCACACCAGATACTAACTACCTTTTTTAAGGTATCTGTGAACAGATGCATATCTGTATTCCCAGTCATGTGAAATCCATAGAGGCATAATTAATTTAGTTCAATTGACAGATGTCTTTGTATGAACTGTAACTCAATAACATCTTAGAAATTGTTGCCTGTTGCAGCGTTTATTTTTGTTCAGTGTACAGTTCCTATTGTTTGCCTTAAAGTTAATATCGCATTTTACTGGAGAAATGTATGCTGGCTACACCAAGAAAAGTAGCTACACCGTCAGTCAGAGCGCTGTCTGCTGATGGAATGCCGTTAGTGAATTCTCATCCGAATGGAGAGGTGCAACTGAAGCACAGAGTTTCTCTGATGTCTAGCAGAAATGACAATAAGAAGCATTTTAGATCTGAGTTTTGTCTTTAAAAATAATAATAATTTTGCTGCGTGAAAAAAAACGTAGAATTCCGCAATAACGTGACCCCTAAAGTTAACTTGCTAGTTTTCTAAGTAAATGGCAGAATTTAATAAGGTGACGGGGCATCATTGTCCTATCTTTCTGCAGTGTTTGAGAAGTCAAATCCCTTTTGCATGAGTTATTTGTATCTGGATTTCCTCTTTTCTCCTCTGTTCTCGGCCCGTCTGCTCCTCCCCCATCGTCTTCGAGCAGAGCAGACGGGCCCGTTGCCCAATCGACTCCAGACTCCACACAGACACAGCGTGTACACATGCTGCTCCAGAGCCAGTTCTTCTGTCATAAAGCATGAGTCAAAACTTTGTTCATTTGCACAATGTGTCTCGTTCACATTCACTTGTAAATGTCCTAACTCACCAAAAATGACATTAGGTTGCTCCTGCGTTTGGAAAGTATTCAGACCCTTTTTCCACATTTTGTTACGTTACAGCCTTATTCTAAAACAGATTTTTAAAAAAATAATAATAATCCTCATCAATCTACTCGCAGTACCCCATAATGACAGGTTTTTAGACATTTTTGCAAATGTATAAAAAATCATCTGAAATACCTTATCTAAATAAGTATTCAGACCCTTTGCTATGAGACTTGAAATGAAGCTCAGGTTCATCTGGTTTCCATTGATCATCCTGGATGTTTCTACAATTTGATTGGAGTCCATCTGTGGTAAATTCAATTGATTGCACAATTGATTTGGAAAGGCACACACCTGCCTAATATAAGGTCCCACAGTTGACAGTGCATGTCAGAGCAAAAACCAAGCCGTAAGGTCGAAGGAATTGTCCGTAGAGCTCCGAGACAGGATTGTGTTGAGGAACTGATCTCGGGAAGGGTACAAAAAAATGTCTGCAGCATTGAATGTCTACCTAGAGCTGGCCGCCCGGCCGAACTGAGCAATTGGGGGAGAAAGGCTTTGGTCAGGGAGATGACCAAGAATCTAATGGTTACTCTGAAAGAGCTCCAGAGTTCCTCTGTGGAGATGGGAGAACCTTCCAGAAGGTCTGAGGGAAACCTGGCACCATCCCTACGGTGAAGCATGGTGGTGGCAGCATCATGCTGTGGGGATGTTTTTCAGTGGCAGGGACTGGGTGACTAGTCAGGATTGAGGGAAAGATGAATGGAGCAAAGTACAGAGAGATCTTTGATGAGAACCTGCTGAAGACCTCAGACATGGGGAAGAGATTCACCTTCCAACAGGACAACCACCCTAAGCACACAGCCAAGACAACGCAGTAGCGGCTTCGGGACAAGTCTCTGAATGTCCTTGAGTGGCCCAGCCAGAGCCCGGACTTGAACCAAATCGAACATCTCTGGAGAGACCTGAAAATAGCTATGCAGCGACGCTCCCCATCCAACCTGACAGAGCTTGGAGGATCTGCATAGATGAATGGGAGAATACAGGTGTGTCAAGCTTGTAGCATCATACCCAAGAAGACTCGAGGCTGTAATCGCTGCCAAAGGGGCTTCAACTCAGTACTTACTGAGTAAAGAGTCTGAATACTTATTTAAATGTGATATTTCAGGGTTTTTTTATACATTTGCAAACAATTCAAAATTTCATTATTTGGTATTGTGTGTAGATTGAGGGGGAAAAAACAATACATTTTCGAATAAGGCTGTAACGTACATTTTTGGGGGATAAGGTCAAGGGGTCTGAATGCTGTCCGAATGCACTGTTATGTATAACTTCATGAGATTGATTACCTGTCTTTGTAGTTAGTTTTTAGTTTTCACCCGTTAGAATATTTCGCTAGCAGCCTCATGGATATTCGCTCTTACTTGCGTTCATTTTGTTAGCATCCAATGGGCTTTTTCCCTGTTTTATGGCGCCCCCTTCTGTACTAAACCGGTAATATCGTAAACCCTAAGATGAGAGGACAATATGAAAATCTGGATAAACCCAACCCTAGTTTCTATTATGTAAAATTTGCTTAACTACCTCAACGGGTGTTTCAGATGGATTCAGGTATCCATCCACCTATTTTTCCTCCTATGTGGAGCTGTAGGGGGCTCCCTGCTTTGATATGGTTTTTGTCCACCCTGACCCTCCCCCAGCTGTAGGGCTGACCCCATTTAGTCGACTGGTCGGTTGTTTGGCTGTTGGGCGACCAAGATTTTTTTAAGACGAGCAGTTGCAACTATATATATTTTGTACTGCACACGAGACCTCTCTTTCATTCCTGTCTGGACTAATCCATTGCGATCACCAGTTGTACATTTACTGTTAATTCCTATCATTTCTAATCTACAGTGTTTGTTTGATTAGTCATTTTTGTTAATGCATTCAATATTATTATTATTATTATTATTATTAGTAGTAGTAGTATTTTATTGTTCTCATTGTTTGAGGACCGCACAACGTAAATTGACGAGTTGTCAATTTATTCGTTGTCTTTTGTTTGTAGCCTCCTGTCAATCTTGAGTAAGGACGACAACTGATTATGCATAGAAGTAAGCCAAGGCTACCTGGCCTGCGCGCAAATGTAGGCCAATAAATGTGCCCATTTGGGGATCTTGATAGTATTTCTGATTGAGAAGCTCCACAGTGGTGGTGAGTTAAGACAAAGTATGTTTTTCTTCACCTCAAACAGCAAGTAAACAAGTCTGTTTTTACATCATTGAGAATGGCAATAGTTCCTCAACATGGCCTATTTAAAAAATATTTCCAGCTCTCTTTTGATAACCACTAGGCGTAAAAGGGGGAATAAATGTCATGCTCTTATTCGGTGGAAACGTAATGAAATAGGCCTACCTGATGACGTCTTATCCCTTGCGCAAATAGCCTTCAGCTATGTCTGTCCAGAGCTCACTGGCATGGGAAACTGAGGGCTCAGAATATTTCATACATTGTTTGCTAGCACAAGTTTGCCAGGCCCAAGTAAGTAGTTGGTAGTGTTTCGGGTTCTTTGCAGACAGGCCATGCGTAGCCAATGTGATTTCTAGGATATATTTATTTTTATCAGGATGTTTTCTACCTGTAGGCGGTTTTGTATTTGTTGGCTTTATGTAGGCTGTTTTTACATAGTTGCCAATGGCTATAGATGTTAGTTTTAGAATATTGATTAAGATACGAAGACTTAATTATAAATTTAAATGAAACTGTTCCACGAAAATGTACACATGAAAATCAGAACTGGCATGCAGATCAGTAGAAATGGTAAGATAGATTGGCACTCCAAATGGAAAAGGTTGCCGACCCCTAGCTTAACGGCAGAATCTGGAGGAGGATCGGGAACAGGTTATTTTTATTCTTCTGGTTAGGCTATCTTTATCTCTTGCTCACTCTTGTGTCTTTAAAAAATACATGTTTAAAAATTTTAAACAATAGATTGGTCGAAAAAACAGACGACTCTAGGTCTAACAAGATTCTGTTTAGTCGGGAAAGGCCTATCCAGCAGGCATCCATCCAGGCCACTGTCAGCAGAGCTCTGCCCCGTAGCGTAGGCCTTTCTCTCTTTCATGGACCATGCGTTCCTCGCCCCCTGTGACCAGTGTCAGCTGTCATGTGTGAATGACGTTGCTGCCACCCTGTGCAGCATGGTGGTGTGAAATGGCAGGGATGGGGACGGGGGAGCAGGGCGCTATTTAAGACTCTCAACACTCAGTTGTTAAGTAGGCCGTCAGGTCCAGTACCTGCTCCGTTCGTCCAGAGGGCTCCCCTCATTCCACACAGTCAATGGCCTGTGACTGCTGACTGATTGCTTCACCAGGCCCAGTCCTCCTGTCGCTTCCCTCTGAACCCTACGCCCAGTCCTGGGGACCTCTCAACCCTACAAAATGGCTGCTTTGCCATTTCTACTTCTCCTTGTCCCCTCAATGCGGGAGCCGATCGATACAGGTCACAGACTGAAATGGAGTGTCTATTAAAGAACCTGTGATGTTGCATGCCTCAGTGTTGCATGGATTTTCTTTGAGTGACAAGTGCAGTTCCTCATCAGGTGTGCATGGCTCTACTCTTCCTCTCCTAGTCTCCTTTTCGTCTTTTGTCAACCTTGATCATTAAAGACCCATGCCGGTTGGCATGGCTTAGCATGTCTGTGTCACCATGTCATCAACACCCTGAGTCACAGTCAGTGACCCTTCAGCCACAAATGATTAGCTCAGGTGACTTTCACTTTCCATCGTGCACTGACTATGTCATTCCATGCTTTGTCTACCACGCTAATTTGTGTCGGTCATTGCAGAACGTTAATATTAATTGACATCCGAGATCAAAGTTATCTTTCAGAAGAGATGATTTACCAAAGAACATCAAAAGTAATATGCTGTTATCGTCAAAGCAGCATTCAGTTGTTCCCCCTCGCTTTCTTTCTTCCTCCTCCCTCCCATTTGATTGAAAACAATGCTATCCTCTGAAGTTTCAGTCCTACATGCAGTCCGCAGATGACTCGGATGCTCTTGCTAGTGCAGACTGTGTTCATCTGTGGCAGCTTGGCTGAGTCAGGGACACCTGGACCCAGTCCTAGTCCCTTCACAGACACCGTGCCCAGCATAGAATGAGTAGAACGGACATGGCTCTAAAAATCTACAGGGGATTTCACTGTCTGCTCAATAGAAAAGCATTGCTCCACGTGTAGAACTCTGAGAATCAGCCCAATTCTTACAGGTGTTTGATCAACTAACATTCAAACATTGACACGGCCGGTCCACCTACCACAGAACATTGCTTTGAATCTACCAAGTTTAATTGTATGGCACCCAGAGACTGTCCCTCTCAGCACTGATAAGTGTCTCCACACTCCCCTCTACGCTCCTCCCAGCCGCTGTGGTGAAAGGGGGAAAACTCAGAGGAGGAAGGAAGTGAAGGGGAGATTGACACACAGGGAGAAATTGGGGTCAGACTGCACTTGGATGCAGCTAGCTTGGGCAGTAAACCCTTCTGAAGGAGTAGTCGCGTAGACGTACTCCAGAAATGCCATTTTCCCCTCTGTAAAAATATTCAGTTGGGAGCTTTAGGCTGTATCTAGAGGCAAAAGGAGGCATTACTATCAGCTTAAAGGTCAAATTTGTTTACAGCCTGATTTAGATGACCGCTACAGTGCCATCTGAAAGCATTCACACCACTTGATTTCTTTTAAAAGCCAGAATTAAAATAGATTTAAATTGAGGTTTTGTCAGTGGTCTACTCACACTACCCCTATAATTTGAAAGTGGAATATTTTTTTAATGAAATGTTTACAAATGAATTAAAAATAAAACGTTGAAATGTCTTGAGTCAAAGTATTCAACCCTTTGTTATGGCAAGCCTAAATATGTTCAGGAGTCAAAATTAGCTTATGTCACATAAGTTGCATGGATTGTTGAATAACTACCTCATCACTGTACCCCACACAGAATTATCTGTAAGGTCCCTCAGTCGAGCAGTGAATTTCAAACACCGATTCAACCACAATACAAAGCGTTGTGTTTGGGGAAAGTGGCTGCGTCATAATATGGGTATGCTTGTCATTGGCAAAGACTGGGGAATTCTTTTCTAGGATAAAATAAACCGGAATGGAGCCAAGCACAGGCAAACACCTGGTTGTCTGCTTTCCAACAGACACTGGGAGACAAATTCACCTTTCAGCAAGACCGTAACCTAAAACACAAGGCCACTGGAGTTGTTCCTGAGTGGCAGAGTAACAGTTTTGACTTAAATCGTCTTGAAAATCAATGGCAAGACTTGAAAATGGCTGTCCAGCAATGATCACCAATCGACTTAAGAGCTTTCATAGTCTTGATGCGGAAAAAGTTTATTTAATCAATTTTAGAATTCGGCTGTAACGTAACAAAATGTCAAAAGTCAAGGGGTCTGAATAGTTTCCGAATGCACTGTATTCGGAAACTTCCCTGCTGGCCCTTCCCTGCTGCCCTACCAAGACCAGAAACGCAATAGGGACGACGACTTCTCTGTTCAGGCCCCAGGAGAAGCGAGCGGGTTCTGCCTGTTTCACCAGATCTCACTTTAATGGCCTCTAAATGTTTGCCCTCTTCATATGTCAAGGATTATCCCTAGCTAAGGTGTGTGCGCGTCAGTGGATTGGCCTACTCATAAGGTAGTCCTTACAATATGATCGGATGGTTATGATTTGATTAGGATCCCCAGTAGCCAACGCCAATGGCGACGGCTTGTCTTACTGGGGTCCGACAAAAAAACAGACAAAAATACTTTTCATCCTTTTCAAACATTTAACAGACATTTAAATATAACATTTAATTTAAAGACAAGTGGTGAGGTAGATCGTGTGGGAAAGGCTGACCTTTGGTTGGTTTGACCACTTGGGGTTTTACGTCAGTACAACATGACAAGCTGTGTCCCATATTCGACACAGTATATTTGACATTCAGCTTGACTCTTTGCTGTGTGCTTTATGTCTCCTCTTCAGTTGTGTTCAGAGGCACGTTTTCAAAGCCACATTTTCCTGTGCTTGTTGAGGCCTAATCGTAAAGTAAAAGAAGAATGTTATGAGACTACTCTCCCTTTTGGCCTGTGCTTTCGTTCTAGTTCTCCCAACCTGGCTAGTTAGTGCAAAGGCAGTGGTGGAAAAAGTACCCAATTTGTCATACTTGAGTAAAAGCTTAAGATACCTTTTTAATAGATACGGACTTAAGTGAAAGTTACCCAGTAAACTACTACTTGAGTAAAAGACTAAAAGTTTTTGGTTTTAAATATAAGTATCAAAAGTAAATATTATTGCTAAAATGTACTTACGTGTAAATAATTTCAAAGTCCTTATATTAAGCAAACCAGACAGCATAATTTTCTTGTTTCAAAAAAGTATTTACGGATAGCCAGGGGCCCGCTCCAACACTGACATTGTTTACATCGTTTTCATTTACAAATGAAATGTGTTTAGGGAGTTTACCAGATCAGAGGCTATAGGGATGACCGGGATGTTCTTTTGATAATTGTATAAATTAGACCATGTTATTGTCCTGCTAAGCATTTCAAAATGTAGTGAGCACTTCAGTGTGTCAGGGAAAATGTATGGTGTAAACAGTACATACTTTTCTTTAGGAATGTAGTAAAGTCAAAGATATAAATAGTAAATTACAGATACCCCCAAAAACTACTTAAGTAGTACTTTCAAGTATTTTTTTACTGAATTGCTTTCCACCACGGTGCGATGGGATCAGGGCCAAGTGTCGAACGCTTTCTAGGCTAATTCTATGCCGCACCCTCGGTAGAAATGCCGCCTTCTACCCTCTTTCTCAGTACCCTGCCTGTATTCCCTCCATTCTTCACCCCTGCCTCACTTCCACATCTGCTTACCCTCTGTTTTCCTCCTTCCCCCTGTTTTTCTCGCCCTGAATTCTGTGTATTGACTCGGGGTTGAAAACTTATCTAATCAAGATACTTTTGTGTGTATATATAGTGTATGTGGACACCCCTTCAAATGAGTGGATTCTGCTATTTCAGCCACGCTCGTTGCTGACCGGTGTATAAAATCGAGCACACAGCCATGCGATCTCCGGAGACGAGCATTGGCAGTAGAATGGCCTTAGGGAAGAGCTCAGGGACTTTCAACATGGCACAGTCATAGGATGCCACCTTTTCACCAAGTCCGTTTGTCAAATTTCTGTCCTGCTACAGCTGCCCAGTGTAAGTGCTGTTATTGTGAAGTGGAAACATGTAGGAGAAACAACAGCTCAGCCGCGAAGTGGCAGGCCACACAAGCTCACAGAACGGGACCACTGAAGCGCATAGCGTGCTTAAAACGTCTGTCCTCGGTTGCAACACTCACTACTGAGTTGTAGTGACAGCCTCTGGGAGCAACGTCAGCACAATAACTGTTTGTCAGGAGCTTCATGAACTGGGTTTTCATGACCAAACAGCCGCACACAAGTCTAAGATCATCATGCGCAATTCCAAATGTCTGATAGAGTGGTGTAAAGCTCGCCACCATTGGACTCTGGGTTTGGCGGATTCCAGGATAACGCTACCTGCCCGAATGCATAGTGCCAACTGTAACGTTTGGTGGAGGAGGAATAATGGTCGGGGGCTGTTTTTTATGCTTGAGGCTATAGGCCCCTTATTTCCAGTGACGGGAAATCTTAACACTACAGCATACAATGACATTCTAAATGATTCTGTGCTTCCAACTTTGTGGCAACAGTTTTGGGAATGACCTTTTCCTGTTTCAGCATGACAATGCCCCCATGCACAAAGCGAGGTCCATACAGAAATGGTTTGTTGAGATCAGTGTGGAAGAACTGGCGTCAACCCCATTTGAACACCTTTGGGACGAATTGGAGCCAAACCTAATCGCCCAACATCAGTGTCCTACCTCACTAATGCTCTTGTGGCTGAATGGAAGCAAGTCCCTGCAGCAATGTTCCAACATCTAGTGGAAAGCCTTCCCAGAAGAGTAGAGGCTGTTATAGCAGCAAGGGGGGGGGGGGCAGCTCCTTGTTAATACCCATGATGTTGGAATGAGATGTTCGACGAGCAGATGTCCACTTACTTTTGGTCATGTTGTGTTAGGCGTTTTTTTTTCTTCTCAAGATTATTCATCCATTTTGAGTTTTTTTCGTGTAGATAAAAAAGACATCCGTTTTAATCCAAATTCGTAACACGAGCTTCATAAACACAACCAAATTATTATTTTTGCAATAGCATATATGCAATTATTTTGACTGTTTTGAATGTTGACATCCAAAATATGTCAAAGGCCCTCAAGGCCTTTCTCGTGTTAATGTACGTGTTGTAGGCCTATTGATTAGAATCAGCAAGCTAAGCTCACGAGCTGGGAGAGGAGGCTCGGCAGCAAAACTTGACGGTTTTATGAAGGCTGGCCAATACCTACAGTAGTGTTGTAATCGCATAGCAGCCCCAGAGACTGACTGTACAGGTTCTCTCATATCTTTTGTTCACGCCTCGCCTGGCCACCTCACCACCGAGGTGAATTCTGTCATTTTTTAAAACATGTATCCCAATCAGGGGCCGTCTGTTGATGAACAACGTTAGCTTGAGCTCATAGAATATGGTTCAATGGCTCAAATACCTGCATTTGTGGTGAACATTATGGGCTACATTATTCCTGATGGCATACATTTAAATAAGCCTAACTGCATAACAAAGAAGAATAATGGATAAGAACGCAAATGTCCTCCTTTTTTTGACAAATAACTTGTCTTTCACAACAGCGCCAACAAATCTCACAGGTATTTTTTTTTATGGCCTTTGTGCAAACAGGTTATTAATGCCGGCTATAGGTAATCCTGTTTGGGTTGTGCCTGCTGCCTGCACATTTGTTTTGTCTTTAAGGAGGGGTAAAATGGTGTATTTGGCACCGTTTGGCTTGTCCTCAGAGCTCAGACAGACAGCATCTCCCTTTCAAGCTGTATGTTGGTTTTAAAGTCTTGTTTAGCTCCAGGAATTGTGCAATACAGCTCACCCCCACCTTCTCCATACAGTCAGGTTTGTGCTGTAGGATTGGAGGATATTACCATCTAATTGGAAATCAACTGTGTTTGACAGACATCGTTGACTGCAATGAATGGAAGCAAGTCCCTGCAGCAATGTTCCAACATCATCTAGTGGTGATGTTAGAACATATCATTTTTTTGACGTTTAAAAAAATATTTTTTACACATGATCGTTTAACCTATTTAAACTAGACTGGCACTGCCAGAGTTGGGCAGCAGGCAGCGCACAACAGGGCAGCTCACAGCTGGGCGACATGCCAAATGGCCTACCTATTTATTTTTCAATAAATATGTAGGTAGACTTAGTCTACTATTAATGCAATAAGTAGGCCTACAGTGTAGATTGTAGACAGCGGAGAGTGCCAAAAGATGCATTTTCCCTTCTTGTCGCAAATGTTATTTGAATGTTGACTTGTTGGTCGACGCATATCTTTCATGAACAACATTCAAATGAATTTGGACGACCGTAACAGAGTTTTATATCTCAGAAAGTTGTGTTTGTGAATAGGCCAAATAAAAACATGACATGATAATAATGAGAGAGAACCAACAATTGCAAGATAGAAAAATCGAATGGAAGTTTAAACAAACGTGACAAGTTTCTGGCCTCCACCTGACCAAAGTTTTAGGAAAATCCTTGCAAACCAAACAGCCAGAATTATAAGACTAGACTACTGTCAATAAAATGTGCAGTTAACGTTACTTGTACAAGTTAAACAGATGTGAATTTATTGTGGACGTGTTTTATTCATATCCTTCAATTATGCAACCAGCATTACATAAGCTCGCACAGCAGCACTTATGGGAACAAAAAATAAATGTTGCCTATAAAAAATACAAAATAAAACATTTTAAGCTACAAAATAAATAAAGTTAACAAAATATGTATGACAAACTTATTTTCACTGTAATTTATTTGGTTAAGACACAACAGAATATTCTAGCCTGGCTACATTTATTTTGAATAAGACTCATCTGTGAATAGAGGCTTTGAAAAGTGCAATAAAGAGCCATTTGGACTGTTTTTCTTGTCATTTTATATTAACCTACCTAAAGGTTTCTGGCAAGGAACACAAGAATGTTCACCTTTTTCTGTCTTTAATAGACTGCGGAGTGGGGTAACAATATTACCTGCTGTGAGGTCTACTGAAAACAAGTTCAGACGGAATGCTTTTCCCACAGATGTAGATGGTATTTGAGGACGACGCTGGCCAAGAGCGGAGAGCGACCCTCATTCCCTCACTACCCTGCCAGTGGGTCATCATCTCCTCCGATTCCATTTTAGTGTAACTTTGCTTCGCTCTCCCAAGAGACTGCCCAGTGACATCTTCTGTGGTCGACATGCACGCTCAATCTCAGTTGAAATTGTTCTTAATCACCACTGAAAGGGTCTCGTATCACACTGTCGGCTTAAAACGTTTGGTACCAAATCATCGTTCAAAGTTAAGTTTGAGTGACAGGCTGCATTACAGATTGTTTACTGCGTTGCTAGGCAAGGACGATCTACCCCCCCGCCCCGGGTAGGGAAGAAAAATAGACGATACAATCTTATATCAACGATGTTTGGACAGGTCGATGGGGTGACGTGTCATTCCAGGCATCAACCAACCCTTTTGTGCTGCTTAAAGGTGAATTAGTGCTCCATGCTGTTTGCAGTAAAACTCTCAGATTACTGGGGGATGGGAGCAGCCCAGACTTTATGGCCCTGTAGCTTTTATAGCACATCTTTACCTGCTGCTATTTACCTTGAGCTGTTTCCGGCCAGGGAAGCTGTGTGGTACACAGTGTGGCCCTGGCTTCTCAACAGAACACTCTCCCACTCCTACTCCAGTTCCTTACTTGCTGAGAACTAGTTTTCTAGAGGACTGATAATAGGTAACGAAGTGATGATGTCGTGTGTGTGTGTGTGTGTGTGTGTGTGTGTGTGTGTGTGTGTGTGAGGCGTGCTCTGAGAACCAGGGGAGTTTCTCCACCTCTGGGCTGTTGGAATGTGCTACCTTCCTGCGACTCACGTCTCTCTTTCCCCCCTCTGGAAAGAGTGTACACTCACTCCTGCTCGACGACAACCCTGCAAGCTAGGCCTAATGCTTTCCCAAGGACACGTTGTACACCTAAGCATGCACGCACACGTGTACACACACACACACACACACACACACACACACAGAGCGTTGACAGGAGCTGACATGAGCCTCAGGGCTGTTGCAACAGGAGCCACAGGTAGAGCTGAACTGAAAGGGTTTGTGTGCAGGGTGTAATTGGGGTTAACAATTGAACATTAAAAAAAGCAGGTAGCAGTATTAAGTCTACATGAAAATGTTCACTGTCCTGACCATTTGAAGGATGTCTTTGAATCTGCTGTAACAATGTTGGGGGGACACACAAGGAGGCTACACTTTGTAGAAGGAAAGCAAGCGATATGTTCTATGATGAAGTTGAGTGTTTTGGGTGTGTTCTGTTTAAGGAATTGTCTTAATGTGAGGGAGAGGGATGGTGAAGGTGATTTCACAATCTGCTTCTGGATATTTGTTTTTGAAGGGAGATGCTCGATCTCCGTCAGTTTGAGGAGATCTCATAAGAGACACTGTATTGTGTTTTGGAGACGGGCGACTATTGAGACTGCTTTATTGGGTTGCTGCCTGCCCTGGATGTCCAGCCAGGTGATTCTAATACAATACAGCCCCTCCTGGATCAACAGGTGTGTACACACACACATACACACACACACAGAGGTAGACAAGGCAAGCACACGCACGTAGCCTACACTCTTTCTCGCTCTGTCACACACACAACGCACACACACTCACTCACCCTCTTTTCAGACGCGTTTTGTTTTGACTGCTTTTTAAAGCCTTTATCCCTCTGTCATCTGCTCCGCCGTATCCAGATCAGTCCTGATATAGCACATCCTGGGCCTAACAGTTGATGCCCTGAGCCTTTTTCTCAGTGTGTGAGTGAGTGGTAGGTGTGTTGCATAAGCAGCGCAGCTCTGGCTCTGTGCTTTCCAGGGCCCTTTTAGAGCAGGCTGTTGTTCATTCAGTCTGCGTCTGATGGCAGGCAGAGCCTCATGATGCTGATCACTGGTTGGGCCTGTCTGGCCTGCAGGAGAGCTTTAGTTCTGCTTCTAACTGAAATGGACTATCTGTTTTGAATGCATGCGTTCGAGGGAAAGCTTAACAACTGCACTACTAGGTGTCGAGAAACGTGCACACACACATAGTTGAAGTCGGACGTTTACTTACACTTAAGTTGGGGTCATTAACTCATTTTTCAACCACTCCACAAAGTTCTTGTTAACAAACTGTAGTTTTGGCAATTCGGTTAGGACATCTACTTTGTGCATGACTCAAGTAATTTCTCCAACAATTGTTTACAGATTATTTCACTTATAATTCACTGTATCACATTTCCAGTGGGTCAGAAGTTGACATACACTAAGTTGACTGTGCCTTTAAACAGCTTGGAAAATTCCAGAAAATTGTCATGCTTTAGAAGCTTTTGATAGGCTAATTGACATAATTTGAGTCAATTGGAGGTGTACCTGTGGATGTATTTCAAGGCCTAGCTTCAAACTCAGTGCCCCTTTGCTTAACATCATGGGAAAATCAAAAGAAATCAGCCAAGACCTCAGAAAAAAATTGTAGACCTCCAGAAGTCTGGTTCATCCTTGGGAGCAATTTCCAAATGCCGGAAGGTACCATGTTCATCTGTACAAACAATAGTAATCAAGTATAAACACCATGGCACCATGCAACCGTCATATCGTTCAGATGCGTTCTGTCTGCTAGAGATGAATGTACTTTGGTGCGAAAAGTGCAAATCAATCCCAGAACAGCAAGGAGGCCTACAAACCTGACTCAGTTACACCAGCTCTGTCAGGAGGAATGGGCCAAAATGCACCCAACTTATTGTGGGAAGCTTGTGGAAGGCTACCTGAAACGTTTGACCCAAGTTAAACAATTTAAAGGCAATGCTACCAAATACTAATTGAGTGTATGTAACCTTCTGACCCAGTGGGAATGTGATGAAATAAATAAAAGTTAAAATAAATCATTCTCTCTACTTTTATTCTGACATTTCACATTCTTAAAATATAGTGGTGATCCTAACTGACCTAAGACAGGACATTTTTACAAGGATTAAATGTCAGGAATTGTGAAACTGAGTTTAAATGTATTTGGCTGTAGTGTATGTAAACTTCCGACTTCATCTGTGTGTGTGTGTGTGTGTGTGTGTGTGTGTGTGTGTGTGTGTGTGTGTGTGTGTGTGTGTGTGTGTGTGTATACACACACACACACACACACACACACACACAGATGAAGTCGGAAGTTTACATACACTACAGCCAAATACATTTAAACTCAGTTTCACAATTCCTGACATTTAATATACACACACACTTACCAGTGCCTGTGTTTCTATCTCTGTAACACACAGCGTTGATGGTGCTCCCTGGTCATGAGTTATTTGGGCTGTGATTTGGAGAATATGGAGACACGCCGAACAACATGTTTGCACACATCCGTGCTCTCTCGGTCTCTTTAACATACACACGCTTGTAGACACAGTAAGCCTAACTGGGATGTCCCCTGGAGACTCATTGCTGTTGTTTGATTGTCACTTGACCATGGAGGGGTTAGAATGACTGATAAAATCCTCAGGTTTCTTCAAAGCCACTAAGGACAAAGGGTTATCTGTGTGTTGTGGATGCGTTTCAGAGGGCTTTGATGGGTGAAGATCCCAAGCTACAAGAATACCACGGCACCGCCCTGAATTTCTATGGTTGAACCATACTGTATGGAGTCGAACCACACGGAGTCTCTGTGCATTGAATTTCTTTCTTCAACGTTCACCGTCTTCAACAATCCTTAGCCTGGTCCCAGATCTGTTTGTGCTTTTGCGTGATCCATCGTCATTGGCAAGCTGAACATGACAATTCCATTAGGAATTGGCAGGAGAGCAGAAACAGACTGGCACCTAGGCTAAGAGGATGACCGTCCTGCCACTCGGGAGCGGGACTAGAATGACAATGCGGGATTCAGATGAAGGGTGGGGAAGGAGAGCGGGAGGAAGGCAAGAGAGGGGACATTTTGTCTCACCTTAGCGTAAGTAGCCAAACTGCTGATGGCAGGACAAAATATCAGACCTTTATGTCTTGTGTGAGAAACAGACTCGCAGCATATGCATACACTTGACACACACACACACCTGTCTCTTTGTCTGCGCATCTCTCATTAGTCTATCTGAGCTGAAACAACGAGGCTGAATCTGCACCTCAGTCGTCTGAACAGTGAGTCCTGAGAGCGAGTGTCTAGGATGGCAGTGGGTCTCTCTCACACACACACACACATGCGCGCTGGACTCTGTAGAAAGCTGCAGTACAGAGGCACCTCGGAGGGTCTCCACGGTGTGCCCCTCTCTCCACTGATGAGCCAGATGCAGTCTGAATACTCACCAGCCATTTATAGCGAGGGGATCTGGTTGGCTTCGTTTCCTGTCCATTAGTTAAGCAGATTGCAAATCCCATATACTTACTGTGTCTCAAAATACCACATGCTCTCCTTGTGTATGACTCACTCAGCCACCAAGGGAGATGTTTTTAATGTGTGATATCGCTGAACGTTTTCGACCGATTTTCACCCGCCAGTTGCATGTGTTTTTTATGTTTTATATAGAGGTGAGAAGGTAGCCAGGTGAATGTGAGAATGTTATGTCACCATGTTGTCAATCGTACTGTGCTATAATGTCTGTGATGTAAACTGATGTCGTCAACAGGCCACCTTTTGAGTATCGGTGTGTGTGTGTGTGTGTGTGTGTGTGTGTGTGTGTGTGTGTGTGTGTGTGTGTGTGTGTGTGTGTGTGTGTGTGTGTGTGTGTGTGTGTGTGTGTGTGTGTGTGTGTGTGTGTGTGTGTGTGTAATCATGTTGTCACCTTGTTGGTCTAACTCTCTCTTGTTTTTCAGCCCAGAATGTGACGGTGGATGAGATTCTCTCTGCCTACAGACAGGCCTGCGTGAAACTCAACTGTAAACCCATCCCCAAAGTGCTTAAACAGATGCAGGTAAACTTGAATGAAATACACACACACACACACACAGATATAGATCTCATATCCAAAGAAGAAACCCACTCAGGTTAGCCCAAACAAAGTGTAGGCTTTTAATAGTTTGTGGATCCACAGTAACACACACACACTCTCTCTCACACATTCTCCATGCCACTATTTCAGTAGCCTAATAACAGCACTGAAACACTAGACTTAATTCAGGCTTTCTTAGCTTTTATTCTTGTCGTGGAGCTGGATTAAGCCTGTATCTGGACTTTTAAATCCCCAACACCATCACCACCTCATCAAAATCTGGTACCAGTGGAACCCTCTCTCACCCTGGCACCCAATCAAACACCACCTGACCTCAAACCACCCTGCTGGGGCAGCTCACTCACACCCACCGTGGGGATTGTCATGGAGCTAGCTGGGCTTTGCTGACAGCAGCAGGGGGGTTTATGTGCTGTGTCTGTCTGGTTTGTTGATGTTTGTTGTTTTCCGTTTGCTCGGTCTTGTGCTCTAATCCCTAATAAAAAGTAGCTCCTGGGGTCTGATAGGGAATGTTTTCTTTTTTTAAATACCGGTGCCGTGTGTGTGTGTGTCCACACATTAACGTGTTAATGCAAGAGTGGGCATTGTTTGTTTTTCTTTCAGTTGAAAGCCTGTTATGTAAACACTTTGTCTTGGCAACAGGAATGAATGGAGAAACCCGTGAAAGGCCTTTTTCACCTCAAGTGTCTGGGCAGAACAAGGGGAGGGCTCATGGCTGTTTGTACTGGGCTTATCGCTGTCGTTCTACTGTCCAGTAGTCTTCCTTCCTTTCCGTTCGCGTGAGAGGTCGACCAATGCCGCATTGATACCATGATGTTTGCTTGTGAAGAACGAGAGAGAAAATGGACAAAAATGCAATCACAGATGGAAATGAAGAGCCAGACCGAGGCACAGCCATAAGTAGCATAAGAGAGGGTGTGTGTGTGTGACTCCTACTGTAATTTGCCACGGTTTCCTGTCCAGCGACCACACACTCCAGCATGTCTCCGTCTGCTGTGCCGTGTCATTGGAAAGTTTGAGTGTTTGCGGAAGTGCTTGGTTAAATAAAGGTTCAATTTATTTATATATTTTTTAAAATATATATTTACTCTTCAAGACCCACCCCAGAACTCTTTCCGCCCATCCACCTTCCCTTAACACACTCACACATACACTCACACATGCACACAGACATTCTCAAACACACACCCTTGCACAGTACAAACACACACACACACACACACACACACACACACGCATAAGCTAAAGCAGCCTACTGTTAACATTCTGTCGATGGTCAATAGCCTTCTGTTGGTGGTCAATACACACCCTGTTGCTTGCATACAGAAGTATGGGCGTGTTTTTTATTTTTTAAATACCCACTGTAGCTTCCTGAAGTCTCCTGGGCAGGTTTGTCTTTCTCTGTTGTGTGTCTCGTCTTAGGAAGACAATGGGCGTCAGGGTGTGTGCGTGTGGGATGGCGGTTTAAATCCGCAGTTGTGTGAGGATGAGCTCATAGGGAAGAGTCAGAGGGTGAGTGACAGAAGGGGCCGGCAGCGGGATGGCGAGTGCAGCTACACGTGATCAAGTGTTGTCGTATTTGTCACATGCGCCGAATACAGCAGGTGTAGACCTTACCGTGAAATGCTTAATGACAAGCCCTTATCACTGTTGGATGTTTGCGGTTCGCAAACACACATGTTCTCGGTGGAAGAATTGCCTCCCTTTCCTTCTCTCTCAACCCCTTGTACTGTCTGTCGTCTGTCTACCCCTCCTGCACCTCTCTACCTCCCGCATTCCTTGCAAGAAAAACCTTGCTCAATCCGCCTCCTCTCTCTCTCTCGTGTGTGTGTGTGTGTGTGTGTGTGTGTGTGTGTGTGTGTGTGTGTGTGTGTGTGTGTGTGTGTGTGTGTGTGTGTGTGTGTGTGTGTGTGTGTGTGTGTGTGTGACGGAGGCTCAGGGAATCTCCCGTCACCCCACTCAGGCGGCGTTTAGTCATTGGTGAGAGAGAGGGTGACATCACGCACACTTGTGGAAAGACTCATCACTGTGCTAAGCTGGCCTTCTGCTCGTGCCTTAAATAAAGCCCGGGTAACTTTCCACTGTGGGGTTAACAGCCAGTGAATACACTGTCGTCAGTGTGTTTGGCTGCTGGTCTGCTCTGATCCACGGCCCGGTTTTTCTGCTTAGTCATCCTTGAAAGAAACGGCTGTATAAACATACCCGTCCCCCAAAAAAATGGCTGCCAAGAAAGATGTGTTTTTCCCCCCTTTTTAAATACACTTTTTATTTAGTGTGTACTGTGCACGTGGTGTCCGTGTCCGGCCAGGGGCCTACAGGTTACCTACATTGTGTGTGTGTGTGTGTGTGTGTGTGTGTGTGTGTTTTTTTAAGGGGCTCTAGCCTATTCAGCGTCTGTGTGCGGAATACCTGAGCCTCAGTAGCCCCAACCAGCGCCCCTGGGCTTAGACGCTTGGCAGCACTGTGTCACATTTCTGTCTCCGCTGCTCCCCGTCTGCACGAGGATGTTCAATCTCCCCCTCTGTCACACACGCACAACTATAGATGTGTACGCACATGTGCACACACGCTCAAGAATACGCACACTCATAAGGCCACAGATGTTCACTTTGGCGTGCTCGTGACTCAATAAGGTGTATAGGACTACTCATTATTCAGGGACAGACATACCCGCGGCCACACAGTCCTATTGTGGAGGCCTGTGCAGTGCCATATCGTGTTCCCTTTCCGTAGTTTCTCGCTCGCCCCTCTGAGACACGCACACACACACATAATCACCCCAGGTAGTAGAGTGGAGGACCTGCCAATCCCAGAACGCCACGGAGGGTCACACACCATCAGCCCCAGAAAGTCACTCACTCAGCTGAATGTATCTGTACCTGAATGGGTGACACACACACACACACACACACTATGCAGTACCTCAGTGGGTCTTACGCGTCTTCACTGTGTGCTGCTCACACGCACTCTCACATACCTGAATAGGTCTGTCTTTCCTCTCACACTGTCACATTCACATGCATCTACTGTAGGCTCCTGGCAACATTGTATATTGTGCTAATGGCTGTGCATTCTTCATGGCAAGTGACTAAACCAGCTGTAGTTTAAAGTACAATGACTTTTTAATTTTCTCCAGAAGGGTGTGTTTGTCTGGGCTGAAGTGTCTGTCAGTATCGCCTGCAGACAGTCAAAACCACCTGAAGGCTATAGGGCCAGGGGACTATTTACTTTGGTCTGTTTTCCATGGTTTTTCTGCTGTCTGTAGTTTCTCACACTGTCTGTCTGTCTGGGCTGTATTCAGGTCCTAGCAGAGCTTCAGATCCATTCTTAGCTATCTATCGCTGCTGATCTTGGACAGACTTAGCTTTATTTCTCATCTGCAATTTTTAAGCATTGACCCCGTAACCTACGAACGGATGGCCCTAATGTTGCTCTTGGTTGTGTAGATCACATACCCTGAAAACACACTTCGGTGTACTTTGCTTTTATTATGAGGACATAGGTCTGTTTAGCTACTGTTATCAGCGGTGACTATCTGACAAGCAGCCGGTGATGGGGGAGGTGAGGTTATTGAGTTCGTGTTCACCGTGCTGTGTAGTGCAGCACAGTGGGATTTGCTGGGGGGGGGGACAGGGTTGGAGGTGGGCTGGGGAAGGGTGGATTGGAATATCCCCCCCTCCCCCCTTTGAATGCAGTGGCGTTATGATGCTAACTGTGCAGAATAGAATTGGTTGCTGTGGAGTGAGGACACATGCGTCACATAAACAGACTTGCGGGTCGTGTAGAGATGTGACTGAGGGCAATACCCGCCACGGGCCTCTCTAACACATTGTAATCACAATGCGTCCAGCTCAGGTTTCATGGACCTGCTACATTTTAGATGCCACTATTTCCCTTTGATCTCGTGCATCTTATTGGCACAAAATGGCTGCCGTGCGTCAGCCAGGTATGTGTATGTGTGTGTGTGTGTGTAACAACACAGACACACTGAGTTTGAATGGGAAGAGTCGACCTTTACCTATGTAGGGATCTGGGATGTTCAACAGATAAAATGCTGGATATTATTATTGGCCTCATCCTACTATGACACTGGTTCAGATAAGAGAAGAAATGCTTTGTCTGCTGTTTTCCTGTCTGTTCAGGCAGGTCTTGGCTTGATGTTGTACTCTGCTGACGCAAGAGCGGGCGCACACACACACACACACACTTTAATCCCCATTGAGCAATCGTGTCCTGCCGACCTGTTCTTTGTATCAACGATTTAGGTCTGTGTACACAGGAGTTGTTTTTTTTTTCCATTTACGTGGGTTCATATTGGTCCCCTTTTTTATGTGATGAAAGTCAAAGTCTGTCTCTATGGTGACATTGTCCTACTGTGTTGTCTCTCTGAGTGATTGGCTTTGTGTGTCTTACTGAGGGTTGTTCTGTTTCCCTGTGTTTTCTTAGGAGCTGAAAGACCTAACTCATCGAAATGAATGCCTGGACCTTAAAGGTAAGCGTATACTGAATACACACGCACCGCGTACAACAGACACGCGCACACACAGGTCTGTCTTCAAGGCGTGACCGCTTGTGTCCCTCCAGGTGAGAAGCTGGACTATAAGGCGTGTGAGTCCTTGGAGGAGGTGTTCAAGCGGGTCCAGTTTAAAGTGGTGGACCTGGAGCAGACCAACCTGGATGAAGATGTACGTTTATCCACACCCCTCACTCTCCTTCTCCCCCCTTTTTTTCACCCTCTTTCCTCTCTTCAACTCCTTTTCCTCACTCTCATTATTTCCCTCCTCTTATTTCCCTGTCCTCTCGTTCCCCCTGTCTGTTTCCTGTCCCGCTCTCCTCTGGCAGGATGTGCAGTGTCTCCCAGGGTTGCGCGATTACTCTAAGAGCTCTGTGAATGTAAACACCATTAGATGGGGTTGGGTTGAGACGCGGACAGACAGGCGGTCAGGCGCAGACAGACCAGGCGGTCAGAACCGGAGCTCTGCTGTAGGCCAGAGGGACACAAACCGACGCTGCCTAGTCTGACCACTTCTTATTTCCTCAAACACACATTTTGTAGGCTTGGCTCCATGTGCTACTCAGTCAAGTGCTGTAAATGCACACACTTTTTTGTCCATGCTTGCACAGACTATACTGTAGACCTATACGTGAGTGCACATTCATGCACGTGGAGAGGATGGTGCATGCCCCCATTTGCTATCCACATAAGCATGTTCATGCATGCAAAGATACGCCGACAGTACTAAACAAATACATTGTGGTATGAATGCAGGCGCACCCCCCCCGACTGCCCTGGAAATGTCACTGAACTGACTTGCTGAGCTCCCTCACACTCGCTCGTTAAAGACCTTTTTTTAGTGGCTCTCTCACGGAGTCTCTCCCCCAACCCCCCACCGCAGGGGGAGACGGTCAAGTTTAGATGGGGACAGTGGGTTTGTCGGGCTGGCTGTCACTGGCCTGGATGTGGATGGCCCTACCTGGGCGACAGAGGGAACGGGAGCGAAGGAGTGGGTGAATGAGAGGCAGTGGTTGAGACAGAGCCATGGATCAGCCCAGTCTCTCTGTAGTGGGTTGCGTTACCCTTTTCCAGCTGCCTCACTTCATCAGGCTCTCTGTTAATGTGACTTACTGTAGCTACACCAGCCAGCCAGGGGCATCCGTCAGGACTTATTTGTTCAGTTTCTTTACTTTTGGATGGTCGTGGTTCTGGTTGGATAGAACCTGAGGTAACATAGTCTTAGCTCGACTGTTTTGTCTACTTATTTAATTCGAAGACCCTGTTTTGTTTGATTTGCGTGAATTAATTCCAAAGGCACGGTATTATTTGCATGAATGATTCCACAGTTTCTAATGATTTCTGGAGGGTTGAGGAAAGGTTCCCTGTGCAGATTGTGCTGTCCTTGCCCCAGTCATGTGCTAATTCCTAGACTGAGGTCGGCATGCAGATTCTGCAGCCAGCCAGATACTTACCCACCGGGCTCATGACTTGACTATTTCTGCTGTTTCAGGCAAATGGGGCCTCTGCCTGTGTGTGTAGATTCTCTTCTACTCACAATGATCGCCTGCTCATGAGTATGCTGAGTGTAGGTTTCCTGGGTAAAAATCCCAGACCTTTTGGTGTGTTGATGTCTGAGTAGTAGTGTCAGCTTCTACCATATAGGCCTATTTCTCTATTTTCCTTTGTTCCGTCTCTCGCACCAACCAACCAGTGGTCTCACCCTTGAGGCGGTTGGCCGTTTCCATAGTAGCGGAGGTTGTGCACAACACTGTCGGCCCTTCCTCCCATTTAGAACGTATGGCAACACTTGCAGGGAATATTTCTCTCATGATCTTATCTTAGTAGTTGGGATGTAAGACCAGTGTAAAGTGTGGCCAAACATTTGATCCTCCTCTGTCTCTCCTCTCTTCCTCCCAGGGTGCATCCGCTCTCTTTGACATGATTGAGTACTATGAGTCGGCCACACACCTCAACATTTCCTTCAACAAGCACATCGGCACCCGCGGCTGGCAGGCCGCAGCCCACATGATGAGAAAGGTGAGAGGTCTTGACCTCTGGGCAGGGGGGGGGGTTGTTGTGCGATGAATCAATGGCAAAATAGTGGATGTGATGCGTGATGTTGTCAGATATCGTCCAATGAAGTGCTTACTTGCAGGTTACTTCCAGACAATGCAAACAAAGATGAGAAGAAATAAAATAGGAACATAAAGTAAATGGCTCAGTAGAATAGAATACATTTTATGGCATAAGTATAGTACAGGAAGGCACCATTTTATAGTCCAATATTTAGACTTTTGGGGATTACGGGTCAGGTGTTTAAATTCTGCAGTATTTAGCCATCATAATATGCAAGTGATGGGTGTTTTTTTAAAGGACAATGAGTAGAATCCAGCAGCATGTTTAGGGTATTGAATGCATTTCGATCAACTGGATTTGCAACGTAGCCTGTCCCCCGTTTCATTAACACTAAACCCACGTGGGTTTAGAAAGACATCTCCCCTGGGTATGTGTGAGGATGAGACATGCCTGCGGTCTCCACTGAAGCACCCCCTGGGGCTGCAATCGGGCGCTCGGGCATGCAGGAGGTTTAGTGTACGTACACAAGTGTGCTTTTTGGCTTGTGTGTTTGTGTAGCAGATATGTGAAACTCAGTCCTCAGCGCCATGCGCAGTTAAAAGGTCTTTTTCAATAGCGTGATGGGTAGAGATGCTTCAGGAGGGAGGTCATGTGTTTGCAAGGCAGAGGTCCTGAGTTCCGAGGCCTCTTTGAGCCATATCACGGGGAAGCAGTGCTCTCCAAGCAAACCGCTTGACGTACGATACATTCCTGGTTGTGTGTACAGGTGTGTCTGGATATATGGCTATGCATCATCACTAGGCTGGGCGTAGCATGTATTTGTTAGAGAATGTCTCTTTCCAGTGACAGCAAGGTGTAATGCTCTTAACTGGCGCTGTGACGTGGGTCATCACTATCAGAGCTCCGATTACAGATTACGGGAAGTTCCTGGATTATGGAAGAGAGGTCAGGTCACAGTTAAACCCGTGGGGGGGTGTTGTTCCCATTCCCAGGGATGCTGGGAAGATTATCCAATATATTTTCCAAAGACATCCTCTGTACAAGTCTGTTTGTGAGCACATGGGTGTTCAGATATAATCATTTGGTGGGCACTTATAATTGTCCTATTTCACAAATGTGTATTATGTGCAAATTTGAATTTTTTTTTTTTGTTTTTGCATATCCCAACTCTCTCTGAGACACCCTTGGAGAATGGGGTCGCGGCCGGGGTCACGGCCAGTGCCCCTGGAGGGCACATTGACATATTTTTTCCCACCATGTCATCTCGGGGAGTCGAACTAGCAACCTTTTGTTTACTGGCCCAATGCGCAAACCGCTAGACTACCTGCCGTCCATATTAGCCACAGCTGACAGTACGTGGGCTGCAGATCGCAGGCCTCCCGAAGGCACAAGCAAAACTGTGTCTGCCGTTATGGGTTTGTATGTCTACATGGAGGAGACCATGTTTTTTTTCTCTACCTTTTTGATTGTAAGAAGAATGTGCCAGTGACTCATGACGACGTGGGTATGAGATCTAGAGAATGAGGCTCCTTTCTTTGCACTCACAATTCATACAAATAAAGTGGTTTTAGGCTGGGTATCTGTAAAGCACTTTGACAACTGCGGATGTGAAAAGGGATTTATGAAATACGTTTAATTAGAAATTTGATTTAAACATGACTGCATGTGTTTTCTGCCCCCAGACGAGCTCTCTGCAGTACCTGGACGCCCGCAACACACCCCTGCTGGATCACTCTGCCCCGTTTGTGGCACGGGCGCTCCGCATCAGCGGCAGTCTTGCTGTGCTGCACCTAGAGAACGCCGGGCTCTCTGGACGACCACTGATGCTTCTGGGTAACGCTGCGGGAAGATGGGAGGCAGGGCGTCATCACTGTGTTAACCGAGAAGTTTTCCTCATCCTTCACTCATTTGCCTCTCCTTCCCTCTCTCTCATCTCTCCCTCTCTCCAGCCACGGCTCTGAAGATGAACATGAACCTACGGGAGCTGTACTTGGCTGATAACAAGCTGAACGGCCTGCAGGACTCTGCACAGCTGGGCAACCTGCTCAAGTTCAACTGCAACATCCAGATACTGGACCTCCGCAACAACCACATACTGGACTCTGGTAGGGATACAGCTCACTGCTATCATCTCGCTCTCTCTCTCACCTTCTCTATCACGTCATGACAACCTCATAAACCAGTGTTGAGTTTTCCGTCTTGCAGTCCAAAATACAAAATTAGTGCCTCTCCGTCACTTGTTTCCTTGTAACAAATAATCTGGACACGTTTTAAAGAACGGAAGAACCTCATTCTCTAACCACAAATGTCATTTGAATCACAAACTAACCCCACTCTCAAGCCATTACCCCTAACCTCTTTCTCTCTACCTCTCCCTCTGTGTGGTGTGCAGGTCTGGCCTACGTCTGTGAAGGCCTGAAGGAACAGAGGAAAGGCCTGGTCACTCTGGTGCTCTGGAACAACCAGCTAACACACAACGGCATGGGCTACCTCGCAGCTGCACTGGTAAACACACACGCCACAAAATGAGATGCAGCCATGGGGTTGAGGAAACTGTGGTTTGCGTGTGCTCCCTGGACTCTGCTGATTTAAGCAGTCCTGTGTTTTTGTGTCTGGAGCCTACCTCACATCTCTCCCACAGAAACTATGTATAAAACAGACAATGAATCCCTATGGGTTCCCTGTGGAACAATAGACATGCGTTGGCAGTTACATTGGACACCATTCTGAACATGAGGTTCATAACACTGCAGGTTGTACAGTTAATTGAACTCGCTCTGAAGAATCCCACTCCTATGGCTAATGTGACTGATGTCAAGTTTTACTTCCAGTGATATCAGCAGCTGTGCAATGTAACTCCTTGGTGTGTCCTTTCCCTCCCACTGCTATCTCCCCCTTCCCAGCCTGTCTCGGCTCGTCCTATCAGGACAGAGAAGCTGGGTACAGGCCATTATCACTGATCCGGTTGCCAGGAGAACTGGGCCTAGCTTTGAAGGCCCAGTGCAGTCAACATTCCAAGATCAAAACGGCTGCACTCGGCCTGTCTTTTAGCACTGGGCCTTTTTTAGTTAAGCATGGTGGTGACGTCTATATATCCGGGCCTGTCGGTCAGTGGGAGGGTGGTTCATGCACATAGTAGTGGTGCTCCCAACAGTCCTTTTATCCTTGACATAGAGAATGATACTGTTTTGACCGCGTGGAGGACTTAGTCAGCAGGCCTGAGGGAAAGTGTTTTTAGGGCGGGGTGGATGATATTCTGAATATACTGTATATCACCCAACTAGAATGAAGTCTAGTCGGACCCCCAGGTGGACAGGTTTGGTACGACTGATACTTACTTGTCATATCAAAATACAGAAATGAAATCGCAGCAGCTGCTCTTCAAGAACTGAGGAACCTAGAATGATGTCCCTTTTTAGATGTCCCTTTGTCGGGACGTTGAGGGGTGTCTGGAATACTGAGGCCTTCTGGGAATGTTGGCACATAGACACGAGATTCCGGGTCTTCAGAGAGTCCTGTCGGCTAGCGTTCCCATCACGGACTGGATCTAGTGGTGCAGAACACACGCTCTGGACATTCATCTAACGCTCATGCACGAGATCCCATGACTGACTCCGATACACTCTCATAATGGGATAGACATGTACATATAGGCACCACGTACAATACATTTGTTTTTTATATATATATATATATATATATATATATATATATCAGTCAAAACTTTTATTTTGACTATTTTCTACATTGTAGAATAATAGTGAAGACCTCAAAACTATGAAATAACACATATGGAATCATGTAGTAACCAAAGAAGTGTTTAAAAAAATCTGAATATTTTATGTAACCACCCTTTGCCTTGATGATAGCTTTGCACATTCTTGGCATTCTCTCAATCAGCTTCATGAGGTAGTCACCTGGAATACATTTCAATTAACAGGTATGCCTTGTTAAAAGTAAATTAGTGGAATTTCTTTCCTCAATTACATTTACATTTAAGTCATTTAGCAGACGCTCTTATCCAGAGCGACTTACAAATTGGTGCATTCACCTTATGACATCGAGTGGAACAGCCACTTTACAATAGTGCATCTAAATCTTTTAAGGGGGGGGTGAGAAGGATTACTTTATCCTATCCTAGGTATTCCTTAAAGAGGTGGGGTTTCAGGTGTCTCCGGAAGGTGGTGATTGACTCCGCTGTCCTGGCGTCGTGAGGGAGTTTGTTCCACCATTGCGGGGCCAGAGCAGCGAACAGTTTTGACTGGGCTGAGCGGGAACTGTACTTCCTCAGTGGTAGGGAGGCCAGCAGGCCAGAGGTGGATGAGGCAAGCACCATGGTCTTGTAGCGGATGCGAGCTTCAACTGGAAGCCAGTGGAGAGAGCGGAGGAGCGGGGTGACGTGAGAGAACTTGGGAAGGTTGAACACCAGACGGGCTGCGGCGTTCTGGATGAGTTGTAGGGGTTTAATGGCACAGGCAGGGAGCCCAGCCAACAGCGAGTTGCAGTAATCCAGACGGGAGATGACAAGTGCCTGGATTAGGACCTGCGCCGCTTCAATGTGTTTGAGCCAATCAGTTGTGTTGTGACAAGGTAGTGGTGGTATACATAAGATAGCCCTATTTGGTAAAAGACTAAGTCCATATTATGGCAAGAAAAGAGAAATGACAGTCCATTATTTTAAGACATGAAGGTCAGTCAATTCGGAATATGTCAAGAACTTCAAGTGTAGCCACAAAAACCATCAAGCGCTCTCATGAGGACCGCCACAGGAAAGGAAGACTCAGACTTACTTCTACTGCAGAGGATAAGTTCATTGGAGTTACTAGCCTTAGAAATTGCAGCCCATATAAATGTATCACAGGGTTCAAGAAACAGACTGATCTCAACATCAACTGTTCAGAGGAGACTGCTTGAATCAGGCCTTCATGGTCGAATTGCTGCAAAGAAACCACTACTAAAGTACACCAATAAGAAGAAGAGTCTGGCTTGGGCCAAGAAACATGAGCAATTGACATTAGACCAGTGGAAATCTATCCTTAGGTCTGATGAATCCAAATTTGAGCATTTTGGTTCCAACCGCCGTCTTTGTGAGACGCAGAGAGTAGTTGAACGTTCCCACTGTGAGGCATAGAGGAGATGGTGTGGGGTTGCTTTGCTGGTGACACTGTCTGTGATTTATTTACAGCATTCTGCAGCGATACGCCATCCTGTCTGGTTTGGGCTTAGTGGGACTATCATTTGTTTTTCAACAGGACAATGACCCAACACACCTCCAGGCTGTGTAAGGGCTATTTGACCAAGATGGAGAGTGATGGAGTGCTGCCTCAGATGACCTGGCCTCCGCAATCACCTGACCTCAACCCAATTGAGATGGTTTGGGATGAGTTGGGCTGCAGAGTGAAGGAAAAGCAGCCAACAAGTGCTCAGCATATGTGGGAACTCCTTCAAGAATTTTGGAAAATAATTGCAGGTGAAGCTGGTTGAGAGAATGCCAAGAGTGTGCAAAGCTGATAAGGCAAAGGGTGGCTACTTTGAAGAATCTAACATTTAAAATATATTTTTATTTGTTTAGCACTTTTTTGGTTATTCCGTGATTCCGTAATGTTGATGTCTTCACTATTATTCTACATTGTAGAAAATAGTAAAAAATAATAAAACCCTTGAATGAGTGGGTGTCCAAACTTTTGACTGGTACTGTGTATATATACATACACACATACAGTGCCTTCGAAAAGTATTCAGACCACTCAACTTTTTCCACATTTTGTTACATTACAGCCTTATTCTGAAATTAAATAGTTTTTTCCCCCCTCAATCTACACGCAATACCCCATAATTACAAAAGAAAAACAGATTTGGTGAAATATTTGCTATTTCATGAAAAATATTCAACTGAAATATTACATTTACGTAAGTATTCAGACCCTTTACTCAGTACTTTGTCTTGGCTGTGTGCTTAGGGTCGTTGTCCTGTTTGAAGGTGAACCTTCGCCCCAGTCTGATGTCCCGAGCGGTTTGGAGCAGGTTTTCATCAAGGATCTCTGTGCTTTGCTCCGTTCATCTTCCCTCGATCCTAACTAGTCTCCCAGTCCCTGCCCTTGAAAAACATTCCCATAGCATGATGCTGTTACCACTATGCTTCACCGTGGGGATGTTGCCAGGTTTCCTCCAGACGTGACGCTTGGCATTCAGGCAAAAGAGTTTGTTCTTGATTTCATCAGACCAGAGAATCTTGTTTCTCATGGTCTCAGAGTCCTTTAGGTGCCTTTTGGCAAACTCCAAGCAGGCTGTCGTGTGCCTTTTAATGAGGAGTGGATTCCTTCTGGCCACTCTACCATAAAGGCCTGATTGGTGAGTGCTGCAGAGATGGAAGACTCTTCCAGAAGGACAACCATCTCCACAGAGGAACTCTGGAGCCATGTCAGACTGACCATTGGGTTCTTGGTCACCTCCCTGACCAAGGCCGTTCTCCCGCGATTGCTCAGTTTGGATGGTCAGGTCTTGGTGGTTCCAATCTTCTTCCATTTAAGAAAGATGAAGGCCACTGTGTTCTTGGGGACCTTAAATGCTGCAAAATGTATTTTGTGGTACCCTTCCCCAGATCTGTGCCTCAACACAATCCTGTCTCGGAGCTCTACGGACAATTCCTTCAACCTCGTGACTTGGTTTTTGCTCTGAAATGAACTGTCAACTGAGGGACCTTATAGACAGGTGTGTGCCTTTCCAAATCATGTCCAATCAATTGAATTTACCACAGGTGGACTCCAAGTTGTAGAAACATCTCAAGGATGATCAATGGAAAAAGGATGCACCTGAGCTCAATTTCGTGTCTCATAGCAAAGGGTCTGAATACTTATGTAAATAAGGTATTTCTGTCCTTTTTTTTTATTTTTATACATTTGCAAAAAAAAATAGCTTTATCATAATGGGGTATTGTATGTAGATAGATATTTGTTTTTATTCAATACATTTTAGAAAATTGGCTGTAACGTAACAAAATGTGGAAACGGGAAGGGTTTTGAATTCTTTCCGACTGCGCTGTGTACACATACATTTTCAAGGTGATGGATACAGCCCTCTGTTTGTAGTGTGTTGTACTTTGCATCATACGTCACAGTATATTTGCTACCCCCTATCCCATGCTATGTGTAAAATCTGTTCCTCTCTCTCTCCCTCTTTAGCCCTGTACCCAGAGTTTGGAGACCCTAAATCTGGGCCATAACTCTGTGGGGAACGAGGGGGTCCACAAGCTGAAGGACAGTCTGATCGCCAACCGCTCGGTGCTCCGGCTGGGCCTGGCGTCCACCAAGCTGTCTTGCGAGGGTGTGTGGGTGTCCTTATTTAGCTATTTACAGCTATTTAAAATAAAAACCCTCATTGTCTATGTAAACGGAGCTGTTAGTGTGTGAAAGGGCATTGAGCTGAGCCCTGTACCACCACCTCTCCCCCTGTACCACCACCTCTCCCCCTGTACCACCACCTCTCCCCCTGTACTGTATGTCAGGTGCCGTGGCGGTGGCTGAGTTCATCGCCGAGAGCCCCCGGCTGCTGCGTCTGGACCTGAGGGAGAACGAGATCAAGACGGGGGGCCTCATGGCCCTCTCCCTGGCCCTCAAAGTCAACACCTCCCTCCTACGCCTCGACCTGGACCGAGAACCCAAGAAAGAGACTGTGAGAGAGAGGGGGGAAATGGGGAAAGGGAGATGTACAGAGAGAAGTGGGGACTGTATGCAAGTTGTCCTTTGTAATACATTGTCAAGATGAGTTGTGTTGTCCAAGAGGGAAAAAATTGTCAAATTAATTTGTAGGGAAGGGGGGAGTAGGGTTGGAGTAGACAGGGAACATCAATATAGAAAGCCCTGATCTCACCTAGTTCTCATTCCTCTGTTTTCCTTCTGCCTCCCAGGTGAAGAGCTTCATCGATACGCAGCGTTCCCTGCTGGCTGAGATCCAGAACGGCTGCAAGCGGAACTTCATCCTAGCCAAGGAGAAGGAGGAGACCGAGCAGCAGATGCATTCGGCCTCCATGGCCGAGATCGCCACCGAGGACAGAACCATAGAGGAAGACGGAGCTGATTCCGGCGAGCTTGTTGATAACGATGGGAAAGACAGTGAGTGTGAGGGAGGAGAGGAAGGAGTGAAAGACACTGAGCGCCTGACTGAAAGCCAATTGGCAGTGAGCTCTGAGGGAGTGGTGTTGCCTTTGCTTTTGGAGTCCGACTCGGACACGGACGAAGAAGAGGATGAAGAGGTGGTTCTCTCTAAAGCTCCCTCCGTCTCCCCCGCCCCCAAACACACTGGTCCTTCACTCCGGGCGGTGACAACTCAACACCCCCTCAATGCCTCACAGACACCCCCCGTCCCCTCTGCCTCACCTGCTACGGGGTCTGTCATTTCAGGGATCACCGTCACAGAGTCCACGGGGGCCCCCGGTACACCCCCCTCTCCGGGCCGCTGTATCTCTGTGTCGAGCCCCGGGAGGGGCCACAAGATCTTCATGGTGACCAGAGTAGAGAGCCCATCTGACCAACAGCAGTTCCAGGTCCTGGGGAAGATTGGCCTGACCAAGCCCCAGGTCTCCAAAGAGTCGGTGGTGTCACTAGTGAAGGAAACCACACAGCAACCACATCCTGGTTCACAACCCCCACAGGAGGAGGTGAGAACACAACCCCAGGCCGCGCCCACACCACTGACACAGGAGCTGGTCCAGAGTTCAGAGGACTCACAGACAGTCAACCCTAAACCGATGGAGCAGAGTCCTGTTGCGCCAGAGCAACCCCCTTCAAAGGAGACCGTAGTAGAGACTCCTAATGACCCGTCGGAGACGCTAGAACTACCATCCAACCTCCTAACCCAGCCCGCTGAGGAAGAAGTGGAGGGCGTTCTAGACAGTTCTCAACCTGTATTGAGCCCGTTAACAGCAGCCCAGACATCACACTCACCCTCCCTTCCTACAGAAATAGCAGCAGCAACACTAGCATCACCCCAACAGACAGAGCAGATGGTAGAGACAACTACAGAGCCCCGGCTAGAACAGTCTGCTGTTGAGCAGCAGTCCACTGAAGCTGCGCTGGAATGGGAGGAGGGGGAGGAGGTGGTTGTGGAAAAGGAGGAGAGTCAGGACCCAGTAGAAGAGACACTTTGTGAACAGGCGGAGTCTCAAACCGACACAGAGCAGGAAGATGACATGCAGTCAGAACGGCTTCCACAGCAGGACCAGAGTCCGGAACAGGCTCGTGACACAGTTCAGCTACCGTTAGCGCCGCAACCGTTAGCACCTCAGCTAGCTACACAGACTAACACGACGCCCCTGGGGAGTCTGCTTCTAACAGCACCGCTCCAGTCACAGCCTGAAACAGTGCAGCCAGACTCTGAGCTTCTGCCCCCACAACAGGAACCGGCAGAGACACTTCCACAGGCACAGCGACAGGTGGCGCCAGAGAGTCCGCCAGAGCAGGGAGCAACGGAGAGTGTAGCAGAAGCAGAAACTGAACAAGAACTGTATCTGTGGGAGGAACAGCAGCAACTAGCACAACAGGCACTTCCTGTGCAGGTGGAACTGCAACAACAACATCCTGTTCTAGAGGAACTACAGAAGCAGCAGCTTCAACCAGAGGGGCAATCACAGACCACTCTTCCCGCTGAGCCCTCGCCTGTTCCAGCCGAGACAGACACTTCCCTGGAGGTGGAGGGCCGGAGCTCCCCTCCGAAGGCAGAGGAGTCCCCAGACGAGAGCTCCACGGACGAGGTGGAGAGCGTGGAGGAGGTGGTGGGCTCGGCCCTTCCCAACGGCCTGAAGCCAGAGTTTGCCCTTCACCTGCTGGACCCCGAGGGCCCCAAGCCTGGGCCTGGCAGCTGTGTGATGGAGCACGGTGAGTCACAGGCTCTGAGGGAACACCCTGACTGTAGTGGGACAACGGGTGTGACCGACACATGCATACGGTATCCACGTGGTACACTCGCAGACACGTACACAGTCTGACAGAACGTGTGTGTGTGTGTGTATTTTGCAGTGAGTGTCACAGCAGAGCTGAGCTGTGGTCAGGACCTGGAGGAGCTGTTGCTGGAGGCCAGCCTGGAGACTGGGAGAGACGCACCATAGCTGTGTCATGGTACACCTACACTTACTAAATCTCCTGGATCTCTTTACAATGTACAGTCAACACACGTTAGACACGTTTGTGGTAACACACCCCAAAAATAGATTGGCCGATCTATATCAAGTAATGCAATGTGTGCTCTAATGTCGGTCTTATCTGTTTGTTCTGCAGTGGTTCTGTAGGAGAGAGGAACACAGGACTCGTCTCTGTCTCGGTGACTCTGCTTGTTGCTCCTCCGATTTTGTTGTCGTTACCACGAACTCCTCACCACCCCCTCTCTATGAAAACAGAGGACCAGTTGTCATCTAAGTAAAAAGAAAAAAAGACCCAAAACAATAATCATTGAGCTTCGTCACAGCATATAAGGAATTCACTTCAACTGAAACGCGCGCACACTGTAATTGTAAAGAAAGTTTAACAAAATAAACAAGAATGGACACTAAGAAAATCACACTAACCTTTTGCCTGTCACTACATTCCGTCAATCAGGAAACCACGCTCATGCTGGGGGGGAGAGAGAGAGAGAGGGACGGAGGGGGTTTATCACTGCGCTAACCAAAGACACAGGACACACTCTGCTCACCCCCAGCTCCACCCTGACGTGTGTTCTTCATAGTGTCGTGGGTTTGCACACTGACACAAAACCATACTATTGCCCTCTGCTGGACGAAAGAGTGTGCACAGCTGTGTGGGACTCCGACAAAAGGACCCACTGGCTTTGTGTGTCATTCTCTGACAATGACAGTGGGGCACAGATGGTTTTATAACCAAGGAATGTGTGTGTTACAGTTTTATCTGCCCCCCACCACCACCTCGTAAGGGATCTCTGCCAAAGTGATCGCTTTCTTTTCTGTTCCTTCCCCTCCGTTGGCTTTGGCCCCCTCAGGAATCGTCCCCTCCAGTGTCTCTCCAGCAACGCCCTGGGAACACCCAAACCATCTGTCATCTGCCAAAAGCACACGGTCTCAGTCACAAATTATGTTGGGTTTCCTTTAAGAATCAGATAGCGGAGTTACTCCAATCTAAAGCTTTCTGGAAACCTCTGTAAATGTTGGAAAACAAAATGTCTGCCTTGACGGAGTAATGCCGTTCATTACGGAGGAAGTCTACCCTTTTTTCTCTCTCGACTGGACAGTTATCAGACGTTCTTTTCCAGGTGGATTTTTTTTTTTTGGTCTCCGACCAGAGTGATTTAAATGTAGTGTGACACTCAATAGGAGTATAAATAAAAAGCAGGTCTGACCGTCTCTCTCCTTCAAGTTCTCCCTCTTTCTTTTGTATTTTGCAGGTACAACACTGTGCCATCTCATTTCCCAACTCAACACAGGATAAATGTTGCCTTCGACTCGACTAGGTTTAATTCCATCTCTTTTTGTTTTGCTGCTTGGAGAAATCAGTCGTTTTGTATTTATTTTATAGTTGTATGAGCCTTTTCTTCGTGTGATTTATTTTTCTCCCCTTCTCTTCCTCGTTTTATTAGTTATTTTCTGTGGGGTTTGCTTTTAAAGATTTCCCCATTTTGGTGTATATTTCAGATTCAAATTAGAGCAATTATTATGTTGAGTTTCTTTTTTTGGGGGGGTAGATAAGAATATGCTGGGTGGCAGTATCAACGGATATGGCAATAAGGAGGGGGGGGGAGTGCAGTTATGAAAATGAACGTTTTCCTAAGGAGGAGCTACGTGAGGGATGGTTTACTGAGAGACTTCCTGTGCTGACTGAGAGACTTCCTGTGTTGAAACTTGACATCTTAAATACCACTGTGCTAAGGCCACCTAGGAGCGCTGGGGATATTGGTGTTTTCCTTGTAGGCCAGGAGGACATTGATATGAACACAAACAGGTGGGTAAAAGTTTTGAGTGAACACAGGGGTACCTCTGTCTTATACCATCTTGGGACATATGTGAGCCTGAATGCCCACCACTGTGAACCTATGGGCCAGGTACCAACGGCCCTATTCAACCGGTATCTAGAAGGTTCCAGGGTAAGGCAAAAAAAGGTGCTTTCTTACAGTGCAAGAAGAAGACGGGTTTGTCTCAGCTGCGGGATCCTCTGTATATAGGTTTTGGTTGAATAGAGCCCCTTGTCTCAATCCCACTGTTCTGTCTCCCCTGGTCAACCAGGTTGTTTCTCAGCCCAGTTAATCATGTCTGTGCTGCCCCTGCTGTTTGTAATTCTTTCATTTTTAGTCATTTTTAATTATTTGTTAAATTAATCGAAATGTGCTGGTAATCACATATGTATGGCAAATCACATTTGTTCCTCTCTCAAATAAATGCATGTACTTACTAATGAAGTGACGGAGTGTTTCACTGGAAATACTCTCTTTGGGAACTGCATTGGATGTTCTGCGTGGAAATGATTTGGAATTTTCGGAAAATATTTAATTTGACGGACCATCATATTTAGGACAAAGTACTGTAGGTCTGAAAGTCTATTTTGCACTGCTATTCTGCTGGTTAGTACCATCCCATCAACAAGCAAGTTAAATGCTGCTAGTGTTTCCATGTTTCTCTTCTTTTTTTTTCTTTTGTATGTTTAAGCAAATTAGCCAATGGCCATATTCCAGTTATTCAGATGTAGAGAAGAAGAATTTATTGGTCAAGGTGACATGGACCTAAAATGGCTTTCTATACGAGGAAGGAAATGGTATGGCTTTAACTGACAATGTCACAGCACATCAGTTTTAGAGACTCAAGTTTTTTTTTTTTTTTTAAAGGTCTTTGTAGGAGGCCTTTGGTAGTGTTTCATAAGCCTGCTGGTAGTGTTTCATAAGCCTGCTGGTAGTGTTTCATAAGCCTGCTCCAAGAGTGTTCTAACCCACATTTTAACCAATTCTGGAGCTTTGAGACATTAGAACCAGACTAGAGAGAGGAAGGAAGGCAGGCAGGGATGGATGGAGTGAGAGACTGCCTATGCAAAATGACTATCACCTTTGTTGGTATCAGGTTGGTGTGATGATCTCTGGTGCGTCAGAGATATGGAATAAGAATACTGTGTATCTCAATGGTTGTTGTCCTGTCGTCTTTCGTTCGGATGGGATGTGACCTGGTCTGAGTTGTATTAGGCAAGGTGATACTGCTTTGTATTGAAGGAATTAAGAGGCTTAATGTAAGAGGGTACCATGTTACCTGTCCGAGATCTAAAAGACAAAAGTAGTAATCCACTTCACACAGAATCCACAGACATGATGTGGGACTACAAATAACAGTAGTGGAAATCTGATTTGCATACCAGGTCCAAGGCCCAGTACAAGAGCTGACCGATAGCTTGGCCAGACTAGTGACCCCTCTTTCAAGAGAGGTATTGAGAGAACAGGATCTGTTTGATGCTTGCCATTGTTTTATCTAATTTCAATGTATTCTATGGATTTCTATCATATATTTTCTCCCTTTTTTTGCCAATAGGACATGTGTACTGATATAGAGATGGTTCTTTAAAAAAAAAAAAACATTTAGACCACTCGGATCAGCGATCGTGTCCTACTATGACGTGGCATACTTGAAGTATGAAGTGGCATCTTGGCCAGATTTCTTGGGATGGCATGGCTCAATCTGAACTTTCCAAAAATGTGACCAAACTTTAAGATGGGACGTTGAGGGGTGAGGCGGTTCACCGCCCCCCTCAGAGACAGGCTCATGGGGCGTGGGGGATTGTGTGTGTGTGTGTGTGGCGGGGGGTAATTTTTTTTTTTTTTCATTACTAATCTGGTTCTGAAGGAATTCCAGCCAATACTAATCCAACCCCCCCGAGCTGCTTATATGAAGAAAGATCATGAGAAAGAGGAGAGGAGAGGGGGCTAGAGAAAGCCTTAAACATAAACTTCATAAGCGAAACTCAGCATCTCCAAAGCTCCCTGAATTACAGAGGGTAAAAATACATTTAAGGACCATTCTCCTTCTGTACAGTAGACACGTGTGATCTGGATTGGATAGAGAGACTAAGGGCAGGACCTTCTGGAATAAATTTAACTCAACACCCATGCGAACATTAACATGTAATAGCTCTTTTTCCTTCATGTTTCTTCCCTTCCCTACTGTATCTATGCAAGTATTTATTTTGTTCTACTTTTCCCCAGCCCAAACTGCCACCCATGAAAAGGCTTACCACAAGGAAAGCAACACTGAAAACGAATTAAAAGTGACCTTCAGTTCTAAGTCTGCTTTTCTCAGCTTCCCCGTTCACCTTTTCATTTCAGTAAACTTAGAAGTAGTGCAGTGGGTTTCTGCTCTCAGTACACCTCACCTGAAATACATTAGTGTTGTCTTTAGAGTACAGGCAGACTTATGAGGTAGAATCATATAAGCAATGATATTGTGCAATATTGTGACCTGTGGTGTTTTTGTAGATTCACCTACATCTCATAATGTGTTCTTCTAAACTATCTATGAAGGTACAATGTCTTGTTTTTGTTTATTTGGGTTCAAGTTTTACTGCATTTATGGATTTTGTGTATAATCTTGGTTGAAATAAAGGGTTTCCTAATTTCTCATGTCTCTTGGTTTCATGTTTGTTGCCTTGCCTTTTGAGCTAGGATCTTATACACGTCTCCAAACTATAGGGGACCGAGCCTCCATGCTGCCTTGCCCCTCGCCTATGGAATGCTCTCCCTGACCATCCGAGAGCCACTCCATCCATGAGAACTTAAAAGGGCCTTAAAAACCTACTTCTACAGACTGTCATTTTCATAGCCTAGATTGCTTGCCCACTGTTGTTATTATTGTATATTGCATCTATATTTATTTTCCCTGATTAGAGTTTCTGTAATGAAAAGCGTTATACTTATTTCAATGTATTCATTATATGTTCTGTATATGCCCCAGTTGTTGTGTTGATGAGTTGTGTAGCATTTGTAAGACCGAAACCCAATTGACCACCTGCACAGTGTCGACCGTGTCTCTCAGCTGTGTTTAGTACCAATTGTTGTGGTTGACGCTGCTGTAGTTTTCTGTCCCAGCACACTAAGTGAAACCGGAGGTCGGACAGAGGAGTGCCATAACAATAAGTCAACAATCTGGTGTCTAGTTGATCAACTCATGTGGTTGTCTTGGAAAGTTAAGGGTCAGCAGTGTTAGCTATTAACCTATTTGAGTGTCAGTGGACAGACCAATCTCATTCAGTCTCATGTGTCCCTTATGGCAATTGTTTCCATTTGGCAACCAGTGGTGTAAATACTTAAGTAAAAAAATACCTTAAAGTACTACTTAAGTAGTTCTTTTGGCGGGGGTGTATCTGTACTTAACTATTTATATTTTTGACAACTTACTTCACTACATTCCTGAAGAAAATAATAGATACAGCACGGTTTGTTTGTAAATTATGTGCCCTTGGCTATGCTTAAATAAATAAAAACAAGAAAATGGTGTCGTCTGGTTTGCTTAATATAAGGAATTTGAAGTGATTTACACTTGTATTTTGATACTTTAGTATATTTGAGCAATTACGTTTACTTTTGATATTTAAGTATATTTAAAACCAAATACGTTTAGACTTAGTCATGTCGTATTTTACTGCTTGACTTTTACTTGAGTCATTTTCTATTAACGTATCTTAACTTTTACTTAAGTGTGACAATTGGGTACATTTTCCACCACTGCAGAGAACATACCCAAACAGCACTGTCATATCTGTGATGACATGCAGAGTAAGCACAAGACGTTGAAAAGAGGGTAGAGGGAAATTATGCACATCCACAGATGTCCCATAGAATCGACAGGTGCTGGGAAGGCTATGTGGAGTATTATAGGTTATTAGATGATTATTACAGGTTTATAGATGAACAAATACTACACGTTGTTGTTCATATGATATATTATGCTATGTCATGTATTATGTAATATTTTGCAAGTTGTCAGTCAGCCAACCTCTGGACACAGATTCAGTTTGTGTTTTTGCAAAGATTGGATTGAGTGTGACTGCAATGCTGAAAGAGCAGCTGTAACCTGAGAAGGTATGTGAGGGATAACATGCTACTTAATTACCTGCTGCTCTGGCTGTTGTCACGCATACCTTATTCTCTTTTATTAAAGGATCATAAAATCTGTAGGTTCCAACTATTCAACCTTTATAAGGAGTTTATTTTCTAAGGACAGTGGCAAGTGATCCAATGTTTCCTCGCCAGGCCTTTCCCTGGGCCTGAGGAATGTGCAGGCGTGTTGGTATAAGAGTGAAAGGGACTTTTCTGTGGTGTCAACCCTCATCTAGCCTGTTGGCTCACTGGACTGCACCAAGCTCCTGGCAGGGAGGACCTGTCTGAGATGGGGCCCTGGCACCGCTGCATCTACACTGGCATGGATGGAGGGGAAGAAAAGGGCTGTGAGTTCGCACCCAGGTCGGGATGGAATTCTCACTCTGTTACAGAGGGATAGGTTTGTGTTTTTCAGTATGTGGTGCTCATGTGGGTTAGTATGTATCCAGTATGGGGCGCTCATGGGATGGTGAGATGATCTTCTCAATCTAAGGGTTCTCCTTTGTTTGTAATAGCATAATATGTCCAGGGCACGACTAAGCCTCCTATTAGTGATGATGGCATGTCAGCATGACCATCACAACACAAACCTGGACAATCCTGTATGAAGTTCATAGGCTGAGACCAAGGAAAGTCCCTAGCTTGCTGAATGTAAGATGTAATCTAACATGTATTTTGAAGATTGTATGCTATTCATATGCTTCTCTTGCTGACCGTTTGTCAATAAATCTTGAGTTGGACTCGACTCCCGAGTGGCGCAGCGGTCTAAGGCACTGCATCTCAGTGCTAGAGGCATCACTGCAGACACCCTGGTTCGATTCCAGGCTGTATCACAACCGGCCGTGATTTGGAGTCCCATAGGGCAGCGCACATGTGGCCCAGCATCGTCCGGTGTAGGCCGTCATTGTAAATAAGAATTTGTTCTTAACTGACTTGCCTAGGGGCGGCAGGGTAGCCTAGTGGTTAGAGCGTTGGACTACTAACCGGAAGGTTGCAAGTTCAAACCCCCGAGCTGACAAGGTACATACATATCTGTCGTTCTACCCCTGAACAGGCAGGTAACCCACTATTCCTAGGCCGTCATTGAAAATAAGAAGTTGTTCTTAACTGACTTGCCTGGTTAAATAAAGTTTAAACAAAAAAAATTTCATGTGTCTATTCTTTATACTCTGTCTCATCACAACTTGCCATTTGGGTGGCCACAAGAATCCACTCAGGTCTTGGATGTGGTCGCTCAAGCATGACAATGAGTTTTTGTCAAGCATGACAATGAGTTTTTGTCAAGTATTATATTATATTATATATATATATATATATATTATATATTATATTATATTATATTATTATTATTATATTATTATTATTATATTATATTATTATATTATATTATTATATTAAGTATGACAATGAGTTTTTATGATGAATATGACATTATTAGGAACTTTCCCCCTGACGTTAATGACACAGCTTTATTCTTATTGATACTATATATACTGAACAAAAATATAAACGGAAGATGAGATGTGTTAGTCCCATGTTTCATGAGCTCAAATATAAGATCCCAGAAATGTTCCGTGCGCACAAAAAAAGCTTATTTCTCTCAAATTCTGTGCACAAATGTGTTTACATTCCTGTTAATGAGCATTTCTCCTTTGCCAAGATAATCCATCCACCTGACAGGTGTGGCATATCAAGAAGCTGATTTAACAGCATGATCATTACACAGGTGCACCTTGTGCTGAAGACAATAAAAGTTCACTCTAAAATGTGCAGTTTTGTCACAGAACGCAATACCACAGACAGCTCAAGTTTTGAGGGAGTGTGCAATTGGCATGCTGACAGCTGTTGCCAGAGAATGTAATGTTCATTTCTTTACCGTAAGCCGCCTGCAATATTGTTTTAGACAATTTGGCAGTACGTTTAACCGGCCTCACAACCATAGACCATGTGTAACCACGCCAGTTCAGGACCTCCACGTCCGGCTTGTTCACCTGCAGGATTGTCTGTGACCAGCCACCCGGACAGCTGATGAAACTGAGGAGTATTTCTCTGTGAAAAAGCCCTTTTGTGGGGAAGAAATCATTCTGATTGGCTGGGCCTGGCTGCCCTGTGGGTGGGCCTGGCTCCCAAGTGGGAGGGCCTACCCATGGCCAGTCATGTGAAATCCATATATTAGGGCTGAATTAATTCATTTAAATTGACTGATCTCCTTATATGAACTGTAACTAAACAAAATCATTGAAATTGTTGCATGTTGCGTTTATATTTTTGTTCACGATAGTATAACCTTTGCTCAAGTTTCAATTACTTTCACTCAGCATGACCTTTTCTTGATGTGTGGGCAGTAACGGGTTAAATGGGTGGGTGGGCTTTCCTCTTAACCCACACAAGGGAACGGGACAGCAGATTGGGGATAATGAGAGCGAATCCCCTCACATGACAGCGATTATAACCTGGGAGTTTGATGGGCGTGGGAGAGAGAGAGAGGGAGAGAGGAGAGGAGAGGAGAGGAGAGGAGAGGAGAGAGAGGAGAGGAGAGAGAGGAGAGGAGAGAGAGGAGAGAGAGAGAGAGAGAGAGAGAGAGAGAGAGAGAGAGAGAGAGAGAGAGAGAGAGAGAGAGAGAGAAAGAGAGAGAGAAAGAGAGAGAGAAAGAGAGAGGAAAGAGAGAGAGGAGAGAGAGAGAGGAGAGAAGGAGATGAGAGAGAGGAGAGGAGAGAGAGAGAGAGGAGAGAGAGCTGAACACACGAGGAAACGTTTTAATTCGGCAAGCAGAAGCGCGAATGTGGACCCATTACCTTGCCACCATTTACCAGGAGATTATTTGACGCTTGTGATCTACCACGCGTCAAAGGTAAAGAAACTCTAAAACAATAATATAAATATTAATTCACACTATTTAAAAGTGATAGTAGCAAACCATTTGTCAGGGATTTTTTTTTGTCGTCAGACTAGCCTAATTTTAATTGCTCTGATTTAGAAGCACATCATTGCTCATTGCATTAGGCTACCACCGGTAATTGTTTTTCACATTTTGATTGATGTATTTCAGCCAGAGCATGTGTGTGTGTGTGTGTGTGTGTGTGTGTGTGTGTGTGTGTGTGTGTGTGTGTGTGTGTGTGTGTGTGTGTGTGTGTGTGTGTGTGTGTGTGTGTGTGTGTGTGTGTGTGTGTGTGTGTGTGTGTGTGTGTGTGTGTGTGTGTGTGTGTGTGTGTGTGTGTGTGTGTGCGTGCGTGCGTGTGTGCGTGCGTGCGTGTGCTCCAAGCAGGTTATTCATGCTGTGAAACTAATTCCTATATGACTTTTTAGGATCAGCTCGGCTAGAGTGTTATTGAGTTTGGTTTGGACCATTGCAAGGTAACACATTCCACTGAACAAGAGACGTGCTAAAGCTCCTTTGAAACATTTCAAATCAAATTTGTCAATTTATAGCACAGGGCAGATTAGCTAGAACTAAAGGTTACAGGATTTGCCTGCTCTGTAACTTTGTTTCTAACTTAGATAAAAGGGTGCTATCTAGACCCTATAAATGCATTATTCGGCTGTCCCCATTGGAGAAATGGAGAACCCTTTTTGGTTCCGGGTGGAACGCTTTTCACAGAGAGTTCTACATGGAAGCCAAAAGGGATCTCCTATAGGGACAGCCAAAGAACCCTTTAGGAACCCATTTTTTAAAGAGTGTATGTTGTACTTTGGGTAACCAAATAACCGTTGCAACAGTGAACATTGATAGAAAATGCTATACAATTATTACATTAACTTGCATCTGATGGGCTGCTCCATCAATATTGAGCACGAAATGTTACTTTTTTTCATGTGTCTGACAGGTGAGATGGCTTGCAGGTTGGGGCTCCCCCACGGCAGTTCCCTGCACAGATGCATGCTGGTCCTGACCTTCCTGCTCCTGCTGTGTGAGATTGTTGTCAGCCACCTCTGTGACTCCCTAATCACCATGGTGGACGTCTTCCACACCCTCTTCATCCTCATGCACATGGCTCTTCCTCTTGCTCAACCCACCCTGGGCAGAGGCCCCCCAAAACCGCCACCTGCCTCCCCTCTCTCCACCTCCACCTCCATCACCTCCACCCCCACTCAGTCACCTGTCAAATCTCCCCCATATGCCTTAACCATCTCCTGTGTCTCCCCCATCCCTTCCAGCTCAGCTTCCTGTCCCTCTCCTCCCCTCTCAACCCCTGTCCTCACCACCACTTCCCAGTTTCCTTCCAAACCTCTCACCCCTACAACCACCCATTGTTTCTCCCCTGACCACTCTGAGTCCAACCAGCTAACCTCTTATCCCCATCCCACCCTGTCTGTTCCAGCCAACCCTTTTCCCCGACGCTTCCCCCCTCAGGCCTCCCTGTGTGGCCTGTCCTACAGTGAAGCGAGGGTCCAGCCCCTGGGGGCTCTGATCTCAGCTCTCCTGCTGGCTGCCCTGTGTGTCTCTGTCTCTCTGGATATCCTCAGCCACACCCTGCAGCCCCACCCTATACAGCGCCCTCTTTTGGCCACGGTGATGGGGGTTGTCAGCCTGCTCTACAACCTCCTGGTGCTGGGACTCAGCTGGGGTAGCTGGCTTGGGACCAAGACTAGAGCTGCCTGGGAGGGGGAGGAGAGATCTGTCCTTGGTGTGAATGGAAAAGGCACAGAGCATTCTTTGCTTTTATTATTAATGTCAGTGTGGGAGGGAATTGTGTACAAGTTCTGCATTATTCTAGCAGGTTAACTGGAATATAAGCAATGAACATCTGTTTGTTTTTCATTCCAACACACCACAGTCAAGGCCGAGGTCCAGACCAAAGACAGCACTGGAGTGGGTGGAGAGAATGACCTCCGTAACCTCACTACATCTCTGGATGGTGCCTCCCAAGATGGAACACTTGTACTCTGTAACCCTGGAACCTCCAGTGTCCTGAACCCTGACAGTGACTCTCAGCACCCACCCCAGACATCCCTACTCCGTACCGTGGCCCCTCAGGGTCCCCTTTCAGACCACTGCCATGGAGCACTCACACCCCCTGCAGACTCACACACACTCCCTGCAGACTCACACACACTCCCTGCAGACTCACACACACTCCCTGCAGACTCACACACACTCCCTGCAGACTCACACACACTCCCTGCAGACTCACACACACTCCCTGCAGACTCACACACACTCCCTGCAGACTCACACACACCCCCTGCAGACTCACACACACCCCCTGCAGACTCACACACACTCCCTGCAGACTGCAGAACTGCAGAGACACCAAACAACTTCCCAAATCCAGAGTCCAGTGGCTGTCATCCAAAGTACCCCAACTCTGAGGTGTCTAAGTGTGTGGGACACAGAGGTGAGAAATGTTATCTTTCCTGTCTTTGGCCTTCACAGTACATTTTGGTATTTGGTAGATGAGTCATTTCTATGCTTGGGGAAGATGTTGCATTTTGTGGTCTTAGGCGGGAAGTTGAACCCTTGTCTGGAATTTAACAGCAAATCAAAAGGAGGACTAGGGTGTAGATCAACTTTAATATTGCAGATAGATTTTGGGTTTATTCAATTTAATGGTTTGCATCATTTCTAATTCCCTTTTATTATGGTTTTATTTAACCCTACACTCCTCCCTCCCCTGATTGGAGTAAACTAACACGCAACGATACTTGTACTGCTACTTACAGCTATTTTCACTCATGTATGGTACATGTAGTTAAAGGATTATGCATACTTATATGTCCCTAATTTCCTCTTCCTGCAAATGCTGGATTTCCAATCACAGCGGCCAATCCACCATTAATTCTGATTTGAACTCCAACCCACTGATGTCCACAGATTAACCCATCTTTCCAAGTATATTACCATTTTGCTATTTCCTTTTGCAATTACATCCCTCTATATTACTGCAACGTCTTACGAGGCCTCTGAACCTTACCGATATTGCCCTATAAAATAAACACTTTACCGAAGACTACAATGGTATTACCCATTGACTGATTGTAATTTTTCAGATCCCCCCCCAACAATATTTTGGTCCATCTGAACCCTGATATTAGTACATAATCGTTCCTGGACCTGACTCCATAAGCCAGCCGTCGATGGACAGTGCTAGAATATGCTCTATTGCTTATGTTTCCTCCAGGCTGCACCGGTCAGACAATGTTGTGTATATATTTATCATTCTTTTTGTAGCAAGTATAAAATATCTTAAGATTGCAATGAATGGATGAATGTGTGTCAATTGTTGTTTTACATATCAGTTCATAGATCCGATGCCAAGGTATTGGGACATCAAAGACCTGTTCCCAACTGACTTTCATTTGATGGCATTGCTGTCAAAAATTTGAACCTTAGAGACTTAGAACTATATCAGTATTTTTTACTAGTGGGCTGGGAGTATCAATGTGTAGTTCACACATGCATAATCTATGAGCAGAATGACTGTTTTACCTCAATTAGCCACAAAATCCCTAGTTTTGAAAGCAACTTTTTTTCTGGAAGCTGTGCTGCACCATTCTCCCCCACCTGGGCCAGCCCCCCACTAATTTGAGTTCAACCAATGAGCACGACAGAGAGAGCAATGACGTAGCACACATATCTGCACATTTTTGGCTCGTGAACACTACTTTCAGAACTACTGGGTGCTGGCTATACAAAAGTGAAATATTTTTAAGTGAAACTGAGATATTTTTCAAATGTTCTATACTTATAATCTTAAGCCATTTAATGAGTGGCAGACAGACTAACTATTTCAGTTTTGTCTAGTTCTTCCTGCCTTACCCCCTTTTTATCTTGTCTCCTCAGATAATCAGACAGACCCCACCACAGTCTCAGCCCTAAAGTCAGAAAGCCCCACAAGGCTCAGAGTTCAACTTCCCGCCTTTCTCCCATCCCTCATCACCCTCACCCAGGCACTGCTGGGCTCCATCCTGGCCCTCACCAACGGGCTTACCCTGCTACTCCTGGGCCCAGACTGCCTGCATGGCTCTGTGGCCTGTGGCCCCTTCATCTACCTGGACCCTGGCTTCTCCATGGTGGCTGTGGTGGTGCTGCTGGCCACCGCTCTGCCCCAGGTGTGCCGTTACGGTTGGCTGCTGCTCCAGGCCAGCCCATCCCAGGTTTGTGTGTCTGATCTGGGCCGACGGATCGCCAGTGTGCCAGGGGTGCAGGCGGTGCACGACCTCCACGTGTGGCAGCTGACAGAGAGCTGCCTGGTGGCGTCTGTACATGTCCACTGCCACGCTGGGTTCCAGATACACAGGTTTTTATCTGTTTTTATAGTACAAAACAATGAATGTTGATGTTGTGGAGATGGTGTTGGAAGGTCCGTAATACAGTTACCTCAATATGCATCTATTCCCACAGGTGTGGTGATCTGATGTCGGGGGTCACCAAGGTGTTACAGAGTGTAGGTGTGAGCTGCTGTACCGTACAACCAGAGTTCCTCCTCTCCACTCCCTCAGCCAACGGCAACATGGATAACAACAACACCAACCGCACCATCATCCATAGGGAGATTCCCCCACTGCCCTCACACCTGGCCTGCAGCCTGGCCTGTGGGAAGGGCTGTGTTGGGAGGATGTGCTGTGCTCCTCTGGAGGAAGGGTCTACAGAGCCACTGGCACCCCCTGCTGGGGAAACTGAGGAGCCTCACGTGCTGATCATAGAGAACGCCTTTCTTTGAGGGAAGGACCTTTGCCCTAGGATGTATCTCAGTAATGAAGAGTGGGCTCCTTGCCTTCTTTCCTTCATATGAATGTGATGTGAGATGTTGAGGACTGAAGGGGAGTAAACCACTTTGGGAAATTAAGATACAGCCTGGGGAATGAATATAATATATTATTATTGTCAGAATATTCTGAAAGACTTCGTCCCCATGTCATTGAGGTCATTTTAGAAAGCTAGATAGCCTAATGTAAGAATTAGGCTCTCAGGTAAAGAGTAGAAATCACAGTAGTCATTATGCTTGTGTGTGTGTCTTGGGATGGGATAATTAACATCATTCCTATGGGTGCTCAGAAAGTGCCTGTATGTTTACTGTATATAATGTATAATCTATGCATGTAGTACATCATTATGCCGGTATTGTATTTCATTGTATTAACACGGTGCCATACCAAAGACACAGTAGGTTGTAAGCCAAGTCACTCACCCTATGAAGAATTGATTCAATAATGCCATTTCAAACATATTTTCACTTCCATTATTGCGCATTGATGACATAGTTCTGTCTTGTCATTCACATTTTGTGTACATTGAACGTTTAGGTTCTGTCAAACGATCACAGGAATGAATCGAGTTAATGGCATCAGAATTTTTGGGGAGTATTTTCACCATAAACAACAGAAATCACAGAAATCACGGAAACATACAGCTAGCTATTAATGCTCCCAATGTTTAAGTAGGCCTTTAAGTGTGTTTAAGTATCAATCTTATCAATGTTCTAGAAGTTTAACACTTTCTCACACACACAGACACACACACACACACACACACACACACACACACACACAAACAGCTTTAAGTGCTGTTAGTTTGTTTTTATCGCTTTGAATATGTAATGAGTACATTGGTATAATCACCGTAACACAACATCATTATATCTTTTCAATGTAGTCGTTTTAACAACCAGCTAATCCAATAGCAAACAATGCAAAGTACATGTTTCAAATCGCCCTTAGAAGTGCTGAAAGTAATATGCTACAGTACTGTAAATTACAGTAGATTACACCGTTTTCACATTAGGTAATACACTTACGTTACCCAACGAAATTGACAGAAAATCTATCATTTCCGTAATACAGTAATCAAACGTGTGATCAATGAAGACATCCTCTACAATCATTCATGCAAAAAAAAGATACAAAATATAATACCAACATAGTACAACTATCTGTAATCAAATGTAAGAAATTAAATTAAACAAATTAAATGAATGAAAATAAAACATAACGTTTAGCACACATTAAATAATAAATAATAATAATATGCCATTTAGCAGACGCTTTTATCCAAAGCGACTTACAGTCATGTGTGCATACATTCGACGTATGGGTGGTCCCGGGAATCGAACCCACTACCCTGGCGTTACAAGCGCCATGCTCTACCAACTGAGCTACAGAAGGACCACCATTCATTTGCATCAAGCCTGTCTTGAGCATTTAGCCATAAATTATCATCCACATCACAGTGAATGTCCTCATTCTTCATGCACCGTGGGAAAAACCTTTTGGCATGGCGAATCCAAGCTTGACATTGGTCTGTATTGATGTCGCATGCCTCATCCATGGCTAATACTAACATAGGGTGTAATCATTAGTCCAACAGTTGCAAACGAGAGTTTCTATTGGACAAATTCAGGTATGTTTAACACCGTTTGGTTTGCTTCCCTTCATGAAATGTATTTCAAAAGAATCAGCCGAATGAATACACCCCTGATCACGTGTAAACACAGTTCATTTTCTTAGCAAGCAGGTTATGTTCCTTCTCGCATCTATGCGCTCTCCTCTTCGTACCTTTTCCCTTTGCTTGTGGTCTTCAATGTACAACACATCAGCTATATGTGATCAGGCAAAAAAAAACTTTCCAAGCCAAACCATATCATAACCACTATACACAGCCTACATCGTTGTCACCATATTTGCTAAAGTAACATCATAGTCAACATAGCTAATAGACCTAACGTGTTAGTAAACCCGTTACAGTGTACAGTCAGTATGCAGTTTAGCACTTACACTGGCAGGCCCCGGTGGCAATACATTTATCAAACCAAAAGCTTACCTTGAGTTGGAAGACTTCCAGTGTTGTGTTGGAAAGTCAGCATGCTAGCTAACATAGCATCCTTCTGTTTGAGCAAGGTGTTTGAGTAAGCTAAACTAGCTAGCTGCATTTGCTAGCTGAGTACTGTAAGTGAGACTGAAAGTCAAACAAATTGTGACCGACCGCCTTGATTCATTTTTATGTAGGAAAATTTGAAATTGTGTGTTTTTACATTGGATTAAAGCAGAGACACAGAACTACAAAATTGTGAATCATACACTGCATTTGAGGAACAATTGGAAAGTAATTGTACTTTGAAAATTGATAAACTTGTAACCTCACTTTTGAGAAAATGGCCTTTGTATGTTTAGGTACCTACTTGAGAGTGATTCTTTGTCTACACCCATTCAGCATTGTTCATGTTCATGCCCATCTCTTTAAGGGTTGATCCGAGCATTCTGCCCTAAGAACAGCAGTCAAGTACCCAAGCTAACTGGTTAACGTTGGCTAGCTTGCTAGCTACTTCTAGACACAAATGAGAGAACAGTTCACTGACCAGTTTACTCGCCCTAGCAGAGCTGGTTAGGCTGTTTTTATGTTATCCAGAGCATTGGTGACTGCAACTGTGCTGCTGGCAACAATTTACACTTTTTTGCCAACGTTTACTGACACTGGCCATATTCAACGGGTGTTGAGTGTTCGTAAATTTGTCAGTTATTCTGCGCTCTGGCACACTCAGACGAGAGTGCTCTGACATCAGAGTAGATAACCAGAGCTAATTTACCAGCTACGTCTATCAACAGTTGTCGCAGTGACATTCTATTGAAATGGTTACTTGCATAGTGGAGTCTTGTTGAGAAATGTGCTAGCTAGCTAAACAATGAACCATAATCCCAACTCATGACGTTACTACCCTGCATGAATCTGCAGGTAGCTAACCAACCAGGTTCAATGTTAGCTAGATAACATTAGGCTATAACTAGAAAAGCAAATGGCTCTGAGATACGAATAATAAGATCATACACTTTCCGTCAAAATTCGAAATGTGTAATATCTGAAAATGTAGCTAGCTAGACGAGACCTTATACATCATGGATGGATGCTTCTCCCTGTCACGGATGCCATGGTTGCCTTTAGTTTGAAGATGTAATCCGGAGACACGTGTTATCTCCATCTCTTTAGCTATCGTACTCTAATTCCACTGATTTCAAAACTGTCCTCCAGAAAAGTGGAGAGCAAAACTTATGCAGTTCTACTACGATATATATATATATTTTTTAAAGCTGGATTAGACAAGATTACCCACACATACTGACCAGCTCAAATAGACAGAAGCGTGCTATATGGCAGACCAATACAAACTCATCTTTTGACATGTCCAGCCGACTCATTATCTCAGCCAAACATGGCTAGTGGGAAGGATGCTGCCTTTTTCTGTGGCTAAACCATTTAGGCTCGTAATTTAACAATTTCATTCATATTTACATACAAGTTTGTTATTAAGGCACATTAAAGTTCACATGTTTCAGAAGGCATTTCTGCCCAAAAAATGCATTTTGATTTTAAAAAACTGTTTACGTTCAAATGACTCTCCTGTGGAGTAGTGACCCCGACATATGCCTAGTTTCCTGAAACATGTCATAATTACGAATTCTCTCTCTCTATCACTCTTTTGCTTGTCCTTCATTTTGTGAGAAATTAATTTGTTAAAAACTGTTAAACTATTGTCTTTCTCTCTTTGAGTAAGCTACTCGCTGCATGTTATGCACTGCTAGCTGTAGTTTATGCATTCAGTACTAGATTAATCATCTGATCCTTTGATTCGGTGGACATGTCAGTTCATGCTGCAAGAGCTCTGATAGGTTGGAAGAAGTTTTCTGGAAATTGTCATAACTACTGTGTAAGACTTCGGAAGGGGGTGAGAACCATGAGCCTCCTAGGTTTCGTAATGAAGTCAATGCACCCAGAGGAGGACGGAAGCTAGCTTTCCTCCGGCTATACCATGGTGCTACGCTATAGAGTGCTGTTGATGCTACTGTAGACCTTCATTGCAAAATAGTGTGTTTTAATAAATTATTTGGTGACATGATTATATTTAGAATAGTTTTATCCAAAAACGATCACTTCTGAAATGTTAAACAATTTTCATTTTTATGAAACTCACTGAGGAGGATGGTTCTCCCCTTCCTCCTCTGAGGAGCCTCCACTGGGAAGAATACTGTAACATGTTGTGTGAATTTACTTGCATTACAATATGCAATTGACTGTACATGTAAAGCATAGTGCATATCCTGCAGACTTTCCGGTTTTCTTGGCGAAATGTTCTCATGATCGAATTGACAGTTGATCTTTTCAGATTGGGCTGAACTAATCTGCTGCCTCTGCCATGGTAAGGCCTCTGTTTACCACATGGTCAATGACAGTGGCCCGGACTTCATTAGACACAACAGTTCCCTGCATTCTGCCTCCCTCTCTCTGAATACCACCTCTTTGACAGGGCCCATGCCCACCTCTTTGATGGGGCCCATGCCCACCTCTTTGACCTCTTTGATGGGGCCCATGCCCACCTCTTTGACAGGGCCCATGCCCACCTCTTTGACCTCTTTGATGGGGCCCATGCCCACCTCTTTGACCTCTTTGATGGGGCCCATGCCCACCTCTCTGACAGCCCCATGTCCGCAAACTCTTTGATTTCTTCCTCTCCCTTGCTGTCTATCCTGCTCCATGTTGAAATCAATTAGCAATAACCAGTAATCATTATGTATGGTTATCATGTATCATACATGTAATTTAGATCTTTATACTTTACAGTAGTCATTATGTATGGTTATCATGTATCATACATGTCATTTAGATGTTTATACTTTACAGTAGTCATTATGTATGGTTATCATGTATCATACATGTCATTTAGATGTTTATACTTTACAGTAGTCATTATGTATGGTTATCATGTATCATACATGTCATTTAGATCTTTATACTTTACAAACACACATTTTATTCCTGTAGTTCTCAAAAGCCATATATAGTAGACAAACCAGTTTAAAATCTATAGGTTTACCAAACGGTTAAGTGGTTAACCATCAAGTGCAGTGATGATCAAATGTATTTAAACATGAGAAGAGAATCATGTGAAAAGTATTGTGAGCATTGCATTGTGAAAGGAATATACTTTGTATGAAATGTATTTCTAGATGAAACACTGATTAGGTTTGGTGAAAAAAGTTACCCTGTGATTTTGTGTCGGTGTACTTATTCAATCGTAAATATGCTTAAAGTTTTTTTGTTTTTTTTATGCTCTGTTTTGAGTTTTGTACCAAGAGTTGTGAAATTGTACCACATACTTGTGAAAATAGTACTAAAGCGATAACAACAATGTTTCTTAATTCCCAGTTCCGAATTCCCAGTAGGTTTGAACGCGGCATAAGATGCTCCAACGCGACATAATCATCTCATTGGCGGTGGTGAGATAAGAGATAGTATGTCAGACTCAATTGCAATTGACTATCATAGCCCCACATTAAAAAGTCTGTGATGGTGAGATGAGAAGACAATCAGAAATATTGTTAAAATGTTTTTCAATTGACTGCCCATAGCCCCAAATAAAAGAGTAAAAATTGGTTGTTAATTAGGCGACGTCATTTCTTTCACATTGTTGGGGTCACAAGATTGGGTGTTGGCGGGCCAAAACAGTTTGGGAACCCCTGTTTAGTATATACAAATATACTGCATGATCCTGAAATATCATATGGATTGCTTTTATATGTGTGCCTATCTTCACCAAAGGCACTGGAATAAAATAATTTTAACCAAAGACATTCTGCTTCCTTTGTGCACAAAACATCTCTGAAATAAATGAACCCACAAATGAGAAAACCAATGTCATGTTCTTTCTACGTTAGAGACACTGATTACATAGCCTAATGTATTTTTATTTTTTATTTTATAAGTCAGTTAAGAACAAAAGTTGAGGACAAATTCTTATTTACAATGACGGCCTACCCCGGCCAAACATGGACGACACTTGGCCAATTGTGCGGCGCCTTATGGAACTCCCAATCACAGCCGGATGTGATACAGCCTGGATTCAAACCAGGGACTGTAGTGACACCTCTAACACTGAGATGCAGTGCCCTAGACTGCTGCAACCACTTGTGCATTTTGTCAAAATGTCTCTTTATGATGGGCAATTCTACCTTCAGTGTCCTGCCAACCATATACAGTAATAGGCCTACATTTACAGTATTTTTCCATAAGATACCTCACTACAGAGATAATAAAGTAAGATCATTAGGTGGGTGCTTACATTGGTCCTATTTTACACATGAGACACCCTTGGGGAGTTGGGTCAGAGCCAGGGATCAGACATTATTTGACGGTGACCCTGGATTCAGACTATAGAAACTCCACCCCTTTTGTTATCAACCAGCCAATAAAATCTGAGCTATTTTGCATTATTTCGAAAAATCCTCCTTTAACAACAAACTTCGTTTAATATTTGTATTTATTTCATTATAGAGTCAGCAAAACGCTTGTTATTTTCAATTGAGCAAATCCTTACATTCCCTATACTAAATAGTAATGGTTGCTTTCGACACAAAATTTGGAAACCGAGACTGAAACACTTATGTAGACTGTCAGGTATAAATTGTCACTGGAAACTCCCTTTTAAATGCCCGGATGAGCCTCGGTGGTCCGAGGTGCAGGCTTCAAACCTGTAGCTACTTAGCGGCAGAGTGGTTCAATTCCACCTTTCGGGCGTGATTTCTGACCACGAAATTGTCTTGTCTTTGACCCCCCGCTTATAATATTCATCGCAGTTCGCTGATAGAGATCTACGCAACAACAAAAATCCATTCCTTGTAAGAGCTCTTGAAATTAAATGGCTACAGTTCTTGATACTTACTGTTTTGTTGGAAGGTTTTATTTCAACATAGTCAGTCATTAGTCATGCTTTCTAATACAGTTTGGTATTGATATGGTATTGTAGCCTAGCTGTCACATTTAGAGCTTTAGGCCAGTTACTGAAAGGCCGTGGGTTCGAATTCCCGACCCTTGAGCAAAGCACTTGACTGCTTCTGCTAAAATGACGAAAAGGAGATGAAACGATGACCCGTTAATCAAAAGTCAGGTGCTGCGCGCGCCGCGGCCCATATGGTTTGCATCCTTCAACGAACCAGACCGGATATACATAATGACTGGCAAGCCCGATAGCCAATCACCACTTGAACGTATTTTTTCTTAACCAATCAATGTTCTTGTTAGAGTGAGTGGGCGGAACCATCTTTTACGGAAATGTGTGCATGTCCTTGATTATGAAGTAACGTGGAGAGGAATAAGCTTCATCTGGTGGTGTAATTTGTCGCGTATCCAATTCAAAGGTAAATTCCTATTTGAGCTGAGTAGAAACTAGCATTTGGAACAATTTTGGAATTCTATTATAAATGGCTTCATTGCTGTCCAATCTAGCTAGCAACGTGTGGTATTGTTCGCCGTTGACTGCCGGACAATCCAGCAGCAACATAGATAGCTAAATTAGCGAGCTACACCGACCTTACCTTGATGTTGTCTAACAACGAGTTTAACACAAGCACATTTAAATGCAACGATATTCCTTTAACGAAATAAGAAAGGACCTGTAAATAAGACTAATCTTTGCCCTATGATATTTTTATGTTTCCCTAACTAGGCGTGTGTCAACACCAGCTCAGTGACCATGCCTCTCCACAAGTACCCCCCAAAAATCTGGGAAGCCATGAAACTAAAGCAGGGGATCTATGCCCGCCTCCCCAAACACTACCTCCGCTCTCTGGAGGAGACCACGCAGCCCACCCCGGTCCACTGGAAGGCCCTGGGAATCAAGTACAGGGCCAATCCCAAAACAGGGCACAAGGAGCGGGTACAAGACGTCCCCATCCCCATCTACTACCCCCCAGAGTCCCAGGATGGCCTATGGGGAGGTGAGGGATGGATATCAGGCTTCAGATATGCCAACAATGACAAAGTGAGTACTATGCAGGGCATTAATTAACATTTGTTTTGTTCCCTGTATTCACATACACACTTTATTCTATATCTGAGCATGTATCATAACAATGTATCTTTCTTCAGCTCTCCACCAGGCTGGAAAGAGTCTGGAAGCCACAGCTGTTCAGCAGAGAGTTGTACAGTGAGATCCTCAACCACAAGTTCACCATCACCGTAACGGCTCGCGCACTAGACCTCATTGATGCTGCCTACGGCTTTGACTACTACATCCTGAGGGTGAGAGAGAGGAGGCTGCATGTTGTCATCTTTAGCTATTGTGTGTGAATATATGTAATTCCCCAACGTGCAGTGTTTTGAGAAGATGACACTTAACATGGGTTTCATCATCCAGTGACTTGATTTGATTCTCTTCCAGACACCAAAGGAGGACCTGAACTCCAAGCTAGGAATGGACCTGAGGCGGGCCATGCTCCTGAGGCTGGCCTTTAAAGACACCCAACTCTACCCAGAGGACCCTGCCAAGAGGGAGACCATCTACACCAAGTACAAAGTGGGTTCGTTATGTTTTGGACCATGACAGTTTGAAGTATCAACAGACTTTTTTTTGTTTTGACCGTTCATCAAGTTGCTATAGGAGATGATGCAGGAGTTCATAAAGTCAGTTTGTATATAGTTAAAAGATCTCATTACATTATCTCTCCCTCTCATTCTGTCCTCACCCCTCTTCCCTTGCCCCCAGCAGCAGTTTGAGATCCCTGCAGAGGAGGCTGAGTGGGTTGGCCTGAGTGTGGATGAGGCTGTGGAGAAACAGAGACAACTGGAGCACAAGGTAACTGCATCGTTTCAGTCAATAAGAACAGGTGTCACTCAGTAATCACCCTCGATATCGACACATTTTTAGATTGTATCTACTCTGTCCCATACTCTCTCTCACTGGACTCTTATTGTTTTGTGTCCCAGGAGCCGGAGCCTCTGTTCAAGAGCTGTGTGGAGAACCTGGTGAAGGAGCTGGCCATCCAGAAACTCTCTGAACCACAGCTGGTGGAGAAGAAGTAAGGGTCATTTTCTGAGGAGCACTAAGGTCACTTCCTGTTGACAGTGACACTTTGTCCCATTGAAAGACACTTATTTATTCAGGTTCTATTTTTCAGCAGCAAATTTGGACATATCTCCATCTGGGTTGTTACGATGTAAATATTCGCCATTCCTCTGTTTGATAGTGAGACTTTCCTTGATCAGTGATATCTCATTTGTCTGAGGAATAAAATATTCACATTTCTTGATTTGTTTTTATTGACAATTTGATGCCTGTGGTCCTTCTGTAGCTCAGTTGGTAGAGCATGGCGCTTGTAACGCCAGGGTAGTGGGTTCGATCCCCGGGACCACCCATACGTAGAATGTATGCACACATGACTGTAAGTCGCTTTGGATAAAAGCGTCTGCTAAATGGCATATATTATTATTTATATTATATGCCTAATCTAGACTGTCATACTCCAGTTTATCCTCTAGATGGAAGTGTTTTTCAGTATCAGAATTTAAGAATGATAGAAGACAGCCAGCAGCCTCTTTTATCAAAGGTGCTTGCGCACGGAAAAATACTCTAAACCTTGCTTGTGGCAGTTTTCCCGTATTGATAAATGTTGGACTTAATGGGGAAGTGTGCGTATCGCAGGTACAGTTCATACCATATGCAGAAGATTCACATTTTCTAGTGGTTGACCAATTGTATTGCAAGCAAATATAGTTATTTTTGGAGGAAGTGGAGGTGTTTGATTCATGTGTATTGTAATAATGTTAGGCTAATAAAAACATGTAGGTCTAATTGTAAAACGGATACATCAGGAGATCAAATAGCAGCAGGAATCCTAATATGTTTTGATTTGCTTTAAAACATTTTTTTATAGGCCTAAATTATTGTCATGTTGTAGGACGTGTCTCTCCTTTTCAGCCATGACTGGTTTATCCCTGCCACACAACGAATAGGTAGTTCCACAAAAAGAGTGCCTTTTTTCATCCCTTTGATAATTTAAGTGGAAATTGTGCACCAATATTGAATTTTAAAAGCCTGTTATTAAATGAAGTGCCCTTTTTAATATAGACCGCATGGAGAAGTCAATACATCTGAATAAAAGCTTGCTAGTGTCCCTCCGTCAATTCCTCCGTTCCTCCGTCATTGTAAAGCCCTAGATATTTTGTTGCTTTGGCAAATTAATTTCTGAAGATAATTAGTTAGTTATTTAGTTATTCATTTACGTCTCTCCCCCATTTTAAGGTCAACCCTGTTGCGTTAACTGAACTCACTTTTTAATATGATGAAACTATTTCTTTTTAAATATTTATTTCAAAAGAAACATTGAACATCTATTAGTCAAATCATAGTGTAAAAGCAGGTGAGCTGGTTCTACTCTTTGGGAATTTTGTGGTGGAAAAGTGAGCGGGTCGAGCATACAACGTTTTTGTGAAGCTTGGATTCAATTGCCACTCCCTGTTGCACACAAGGTTCCAAATCATCAACCTTGTTACTTTATTTGGCACCTAGTAATGTTTTTATATTTAACCACTTGCGTGTTCCAGGCGGAGTTGTAATCCTCATTCACAAGAGCACAAAAATACACTGAACAAAAATAGGAATGCAACATGTAAAGTGTTGGTCCCATGTTTCATGAGCTGAAATAAAAGATCCCTGAAATTTTCCATACGAACAAAAAGCTTATTTCTCAAATTTTGTGCTCAAATTTGTTTATATCCCTTTTTAGTGAGTATTTCTCCTTTGCCAAAATAATCCATCCACCTGACAAGTGAGGCATACCAAAAAAGATGATTAAACAGCATTACACAGGTGTACCTTGTGCTGGGGGGCAATAAAATGCCACTAAAATGTGCAGTTTTATCACACAGGCATACGCATACGCTACGGACAACGCTACGGACAACGAACACAATTGTATTTTATCCATGGCCATTTGAATGCACAGAGATACTGTGACGATTGTCGTGCCATTTATCCGCCGCCATCACCTCATGTTTCAGCATGAGATCCATGTAGCAAGGATCTGTACACAATTCCTGGAAGTTGAAAATGTACCAGTTCTTCCATGGACTGCATACTTACCTGACATTTCACCCATTGAGCATGTTTGGGATGTTCTGGATCAGCGTGTTCCAGTTCCCACCAATATCCAGCAACTTCGCACAGCCATTGAAGAGGAGTGGGACAACATTCCACAATCAAAAGCCTGATCAACTCTATGCCCTTACCTTTTGTCAAGGTATCTGTGACCAACAGTAGCATATCTGTATTCCCAGTCATGTGAATAGATTAGTGCCTAATTAATGTATTTGACTGATTTCCTTATATGAACTCTAAGTCAGTAAAATCTTTGAAATTGTTTCACGTTGCGTTTATATTTTTGTTCAGTGTAGTATGGCTCTAATTTATCTATAAAAACATGCACGTGCAGTAGAGGTCTTAACGGATAAACCTGTACCGAAAACCTGCGACCCGATCCCCGATCCGGGACATGAGCGGGCCCGGATCCAGAATTCGAAGTCATGTCACACGTCTGGGTCGGATCTGATGTGATCGTCATGGGCCGTAAGTAAGTGTAATTTTAACTGATTTGTCCAGAAGGGCCGGTAAAGATTTTCTCAAACTCTTGTTAAGTTAGATGGGGAGCGGTGGTGAACAGCAATTTTCAAGTCTTTCCATTTTGAATTCAGGTTGTAAGGCAACAAAATGCGGAAATAAGTCAAGAGGTATGAATACTTTCTGAAGGCACTGTATGTTCCATGCCACAGTTTGATAAATCCCAATCATTTGTTGCGCACGCAAATCCTACAATCTCCACCTATGCCAGATTTCAGTACGAAATGTACTCAAGGCTGATAAATGAGGCCCCATGTCATTAATCTAAACACAACAGGCAATAACCTACAATAATTGAGTCTTAAACAAATAAGCTCATTTTTCTCATTACAATTTGTATATAACAATTTGTGTTTTGTCCCACTCTCTGTCTGTCTGTGATTTTTGGGAGATTACAAGGACCATAAGGCAAGATGGAATTCGTCTTATTTACACCACACAACCCTTAACTCACTTAAATGGCAGATAGACTACATACACCCTTGTCTATGAATTCCCTTATATGGAGCCAATGACATTATTGAAAAATAAGCTGCTTGGGTCTTCAGTAAACACAGTTTATTTTGTGGCTTTCGCTTTCAACTCCTTCAGTGTGCCTGCACAGGTCCGCTGTAACGGTTTCCATTACACAATGGTGTGTGGTTAAGACACTTGTAGGGCGGGGAGTCCCTGTTAGTTGGGGGACTCCCGTGGGTGGAGTTACCTAGCAACAAAGTAGGAGTTCGCAACAATTATCTGTCTACAGGTTCATCCTTACCTTATAAGGATAGGCGATGTTGTATGCCGACTTAAATTACCCTTACTGTAAATCTAATGTATGATAGCACTCGTTTTCCCCATAGGCCCATACTTTAAAAAAAAAACTATCTTTATGCCATTACACAGGCAGAGTCTACAATGGGAATGCACAGTATGCAAACTAAGCAATAAACAGTGAAATATACTATGTGTGGAGCATCGTTCAGGGAATCTTCGTTCAGTGTCTTTAGTTATTTAATTTGATTGTAGAGATAGTGAATGGAATGACAGTGTTGTAGTATACTATAGATTTGAATATGGATATGTGACTTGAGAGCTTCTCAACTACTTTGAACTTGACGAGATGTGAGAATTGAGTGCTTTGTTCCATTCCCTTATGATTATACGCATACGCTACTGTTCAAAAGTTTGGGGTCACTTAGAAATGTAACTTTTTTTAAAGAAAATCAATTTTTTTTGTCCATTAAAATAACATCAAATTGATCAGAAACACAGTGTAAACATTGTTAATGTTGTAAATGACTATTGTGGCTGGAAACGGCAGATTATTTTATGGAATATCTACATAGGCGTACAGAGGCCCATTATCAGCAACCATCTTTGCAACTCTGCCTTGAAGGCCAGCATCCCGGAGTCGCCTCTTCACTGTTGATGTTGAGACTGGTGTTTTGCGGGTACTATTTAATGAAGCTGCCAGTTGAGGACTTGTGAGACATCTGTTTCTCAAACTAGACACTCTACTGTACTTGTCCTCTTGCTCAGTTGTGCACCGGGGCCTCCCACTTCTCTTTCTATTCTGCTTATAGCTAGTTTGTTCTGTGAAGGGAGTAGTACACAGCGTTGTACGAGAACTTCGGTTTCTTGGCAATTTCTCGCATGGAATAGCCTTCATTTCTCAGAACAAGAATAGACTGGCGAGTTTCAGAAGAAAGTTCTTTGTTTGTCCGTTTTTAGCCTGTAATCAAACCCACAAATACTGATGCTCCAGATTCTCAACTAGTCTAAAGAAGGCCAGTTTTATTGCTACTTTAATGAGAACAACTGTTTTCATCTGTGCTAACATAATTGTAAAAGGGTTTTATAATGAACTTGGATTAGCTAACACAATGTGCCATTGTAACACAGGAGTGATGGTTGCTGATAATGGGCCTCTGTTCGCCTATGTAGATAGTCCATAAAAAATCAGCCGTTTCCAGCTACAATAGTAATTTACTACATTAACAATGTCTACACTGTATTTCTGATCAATTTAATGTTATTTTAGTGGACAAAAAAAAGTGCTTTTCTTTCAAAAACAAGGACATTTCTAAGTGACCCCAAACTTTTGAACGGTAGTGTACGTGTTTCCACTATGTCATTGACTGACAATTGGGTCAGTTTATAGATTTCTAGTTTTACTTGATAGACCTAAAATAAATAGTAATCAAACAGTCAACAGGTGATGACATACATTGAGTATACTAAACACTAAGGACACCTGCTCTTTCCATGACATAGACTGACCAGGTGAATCCAGGTGAAAGCTATGATCACTTGTTAAATCCACGTCAATCGGTGTAGATGAAGGGGAGACAGGTTAAAGAAGGATTTTTAAGCTTTGAGACAATTGAGACATGGATTGTGTATGTGTGCCATTCAGAGGGGGAATGGGGAAGACAAAATATTTAAGTGCCTTTGAACAGGTATGGTAGTAGGTTCCAGGCGCACTGGTTTGTGTCAAGAACTGCAACACTGCTCACACTCAACACTTTCATGCGTGTATCAAGAATGGTCTACCACCCAAAGGACATCCAGGCAACTTGACACAACTGTGGGAAGCATTGGAGTGAAAATGGGCCAGCATCACTGTGGATTGCTTTCGACACCTTGCAAAGTCCACTCCCCGATAAGTTGAGGCTGTTCTGAAGGAAAATAACATCTATTTTAGGAAGGTGTTCCTAATGTTTGGTATACATGTTCTAGAGGGACTGTTCATTATGAAGGTTGAGTCATTTTGCATTCACACTTTTCCCCTATTGTAACCATTGTGGTTCAGGGGGAGACAACACGATCAGCTAAATTCAGAAGATAGCATCTTGTTTGCTAATTTTTTCCACACAACGATCAGCCAGTCAGCCTACCAGGCCAAAATCCCCTTGAATCCCCCAGAGAAACAGCTATGTAGGCCATCTCTAAACCACAACAACACCATAGACTGCATTTATACAGCCAGCCCAATTCTGATATTTTGCCACTAATTGGTCTTTTGAACAATCAGATTGTTAATTTGGCAATAATTGGAGCAGCCTTTGTGACTGGTTGTGTTCATGTGGCCCATGATAAATTACAGCTGCTAAATCCCACTGTGTAGGGCCATCAACATTCAGTGATCCCAAACCAAGGTTGGGTAAGGTACCTAAAAATGTAATCTGTTTGACTAGTTACCTGTCCAAAATTGTAATCAGTTACGTCACTTTTGGATTACCTCAATTTAGCAACGTAATCTGATTACTTTCAGTTACTTTTGGATTACTTTCCCTTTTAGAGGCATTAGAAGAAGACAAAAAGGATCCATCATAGTGGTCTTTGACTTGTGGTCAGACTTGCTCAGGTGGAACAAAGTTGGGCTTTTTTTCAATGTTGAATTGAATGTCATTGAGAAAAAATAAAGGCGTCAATGTATTTTTATTTCGCAAACATCCTATCGGAATGTAGAAGTCATCCATGAAGTAGTCTAGTTTTTAAAAAGTAAATGTAATCTGATTACAATATTTTTTCTGATAACCTGACAAATACAGTTAGTTGTTTGTAATCAGATTACATTTAATGGCTCACATGCAATCAGTTTCTCCCCAACCCTGTCTGAAACCAATAGGAGGCAGTAGAGAGTCTGCTAAAATAGAGTGCAAAGGAAACTGTCAAGTTGTACCACTTCCAGGCTTAATCATGGCTCATCCTTATAGCAAACTCATTACATTACATTTAAGTCATTTAGCAGACGCTCTTATCCAGAGCGACTTACAAATTGGTGCATTCACCTTATAACATCCAGTGAAACAGCCACTTTACAATAGTGCATCTAAATCTTTTAAGGGGGGGGTGAGAAGGATTACTTTATCCTATCCTAGGTATTCCTTAAAGAGGTGGGGTTTCAGGTGTCTCCGGAAGGTGGTGATTGACTCCGCTGTCCTGGCGTCATGAGGGAGTTTGTTCCACCATTGGGGGGCCAGAGCAGCGAACAGTTTTGACTGGGCTGAGCGGGAACTGTACTTCCTCAGTGGTAGGGAGGCGAGCAGGCCAGAGGTGGATGAACGCAGTGCCCTTGTTTGGGTGTACGGCCTGATCAGAGCCTGGAGGTACTGAGGTGCCGTTCCCCTCACTCCTATAATTCTGTTATACGGTAATTAAGTTTCATCCTTCAACATGATTTAATTTAGGACAATCTAGTTTAAATTAATTCTATAATATTCTACAAAAATATTGAATAACATGTCACAAAGATTCAAATTGTCTCACACACAGGTTACATTTTAACAGAGAGAGGAAAGGTTAAACGTCAACTTTGTTATGTCACACATTCTCATTTGCATGCAAACACATTTGCAGGACATACAGTAAGTGATGTGTGAGTAAGACGAGGAGATATGGGGATTGTTGTAATGGCCACACAGGACATTTCATCTACCTCAATCAGCATTTTTATAGATGGGAACTTTCAATATCCAAGCCCCTTACTAGCTGCCAATGCTTTGTACTTGCTCACTCACTTCCCACCATTGTCCTTATATTACAGGGAATAACCACACTGAGAGGGTAGCTGCAGGTTACTCTCTACAAGGTAACCTCATGTCTATGCTTTCTTATGACTAACCAAAATACTTGAAAAGCTCTTCAGCATGAATCTGTAGAAATTTTACGTTACAAAATCCCAAAGTTAATTTCTGGCCAAGTGTGCAAATTCTCCTAAAGCTAGTTTTAAAGTGAATTCAGACCAAAGCAGGATAAACTTGAGCATGTACAGTAGGCCTAAAGAAATCAAACCATTCATGTGAGTGTGTATACTTTAGTCAAGTATGAAATGTACTATAGTCAAGTTTGAAATGTGTATTGATTTTACCTCTAGTAATACTCATCAGGGTGTGACTAACTGTGTGTACATGCGGGAATGAAACTTTTGGCTGTGAGCCCAGTGTGGGGTTTCCCTGTGGCTTCATGCCACGCTTTTTCCAGTGTTGGTCAACAGTGAAAAGCACATTGTGAGATACACCTGCTCAGACTGGGCCTGTACGTCTACAGGAGGAGCCATTTAACTGGGATATCCAGCTTCTGTGTTATTATTGAGCTTATTAAACAAATGTACATCGTCATATTGTTCACCGTGGACCTGTAAAGATAGATCCATTGAGGCTTGTGCCGTTCAGCAGATAAGGGCGGTGTGAATTGTGCCTCTCTTTCACTGGGTTGCTTTCAGTAGGCATAAAAAAGGAGCAAAACGCCTAAACTTCTCTCCTGTAAAAACATTTGAAGACGTTGTTACTGTTTGTGCCTAATAAACAGGACCTGGGTGAAAGCTTGAACTGCTGCCGAGATTGGGATTTTACAGAGGCCTTAGAACTTCCTATAATGGCCCTCTGACTCAGCAAAAAACTGAACACGGGGGATTAAACTATGGCGGTTTAATAAATACATCCAAATAGAAATGCTTCAAATTAAACGAGAACAAGTTTCAGCGGTACAACACACAAGCTGTATGGGAGAATGAGTCATTGTTGACTCAGTGAAGCGCCTCATCAAAGCGCTTCCCAAGAAACTGATGAGCTAACATAAGAGCATTTCTGCTTTTTCATTGGATAAAACACCCAGTTACATACAATTCAAATAATATATTTCTGTGTATTACAATAATTGTCAAGTCACAACAGTCAAGTCAGGTCCCATGTACACGACTGGGCAGGTTGTGTGGGTGAGTTTAGGGGAAGTCACGTTGTTTTTGGAGTAAATGTGAGTGAGGCATTAGGAATGTGAGGGGGATGGACTCTGACCGGGCAAGAAAAGCTGGCTGCTAAAAATAGGATTGCATTAAAAGCAGCCGAGCCTGAACACAACAACGGACCCAGGAGGGGACACACTCGTTCTCCCACAGCCGTTGTGTCTTTCATTCAGTCCCCTCTCTTTTTCACTCTCCTTTCTGATATTGGACAGTTTGCTTTTTACATTTAGTAAAAACCTACCATGTCAATTATATTAAATATGAAATAGCCTATAAAACCAACAATAAAACGCATTTGAAGTGACCAGAGTTTAAGATGACGACTTACAATCATTTTATTTTTCATTTTACTAATGACAACAATCAAAACGCTAGTGTGAAGGGAGGAGTCTGGCATACAGTATACAAAGAAGCTGTGGATCTGTTAAGAATCTGAACATACACTGAACATGTTTAACTGAATAGGACTTACAGCAACACGACAGAGGTAGACACTAGGAAGGACAGCGCATTGGACTATGGTCGTTTCTACTGTACATGAATATTGGTTATTACAATGAACAGAGTCAACAGGTGAGCCAGAGGTTAAAACTGATGTCAACGTTCAAAAAACGACAGATAACAGACAATGACTGACTACACAATAAAGAATATATCACATATGGAAAGTGAAAAATAAACAGCCTTTGATAGATGGTCCCTTTTACTTAACAATTTCTCCACAGAGAGGTCGTTTTCAGGTTGTCTTGCACCGACAGTTAAATGCTTAGGGCTCGATTCAATCTGTCGTGCTGAAGATCCTCGCTACAGCACAATATACATTTAAAGGCAATGATGGCACATTCGCAGAGACTGCATTCATGGTAAACGGTGCATATGTCGGCTCAATTGGAAATGACCTTTCATGTTCAATCACGCTATAGCGCTGAACATCCGCGATATGGATTGAAACGAGCCCTTAGTTATGCTTTCCTTTAGTTGAATCCTCAATTCAGGGATTTCCTGCAGGTCCTTGTCGAAGTCTGCCTCAACCACAATATATACACAGACGGAGCCTGACAAGGAAAACTGACAAGGCAGACAAGAGTTGAGTTTAAGTGTCCATTTTGTATTTGGTCAGAGTACTGGATGGTCCCCTAATCACCACAGGTAGTATTGACAATGGGTAGGTAGGAACCATTTTTAACATCCATGGCTAGCCTATTGGAAGGGCAACTCGCCTCCACCAGTATCACTCTGGTCCCCCCGGAGGCGCTAAAGCTACATGCTAAAGCTACATGTCATCTGTGAGTGCTGTGCTGATCACGGCTATTAGCCTTAGGCTAACGTTAGCAGCATGGTGAAGACAGACTTTTTGAAATGTATTCTTTTAGGGTCTGGTAGTGGTCGTGTGTGGGAAGGAGAGACAGGGGTCTGGATTATAGCCTCGTCCAGCAAGGCCTTTGGGGGAAAGGGGTAACCACACCATTAGGGTACAAGGTGCCTCAGCTACTGCTATTACCGTGTGTGTCCAAACTCTCATACTGTACTATGTTTGGGTGAGAGGACTGTCACAGGGTACAGAGTTAGGTCCCTACATACCCTAAACTTCTAGTTTGAGGAGCAACACAACAACAAAAAACTTAAAGTTCAGGGGTTACCACATTCAGTCTTAAGGGGGTATGTTTTGCTCTCATAGGTCCCCCTCTGTCTTCACCGGGACCAAATCACACCCCTCGTTATCACACTGACCCTGAGGGGCAGAGCCGGGGAGTGACAGTGGGAAGGGCTGCATCAGAGAGGCCTGATTCTCGTTGACTAGCTGGTTGAACTGCTGGTCGTTATAGTAGCCCAAGTCCTGCCCAGACTCACACTGGTTGGGGTTAAAGTTCATGTCCATGCCACCTGGGACAAAGAGGGAGTTGACCCCCTGGCCAAAGCCAAGGAGGGCAGGGTCATGGAACAGAGGCTCCAGAAGTAGAGAGAGAACACTGATGTCCTCTGGGCTTATGCACTCATTCAAGAAGCTGTCCTCCTGGGTGTCACTGTAGTGGATCTCCCCCATGGTGGAGGCCCCAGACTGGGTAGGAGGATGCAACTCCTCTGGGACCAGCCAGTTATCTGCTGGGGTGAAGGTGAATGGCTCGAGTGGCTGCGATTCTGCTGCAGCCACATTCTGAGCTGTGGGCGGTAGAAAGGACTTGTGTTAGAACACCTTACTGGCACTCAGCTGTGCAGTCATTTGTTTTTGTGAGGCTGCTGTGTAAGCAGCCTTCATTGTTCTCTCTTTCACTTTCCTTTTTACTTTCTGTCCTGAAATAGGTTGCAGAAATTGAAGCTAGAAAGAGAGAGAGAGAGCCGAGGCCAATCCTCACCTGCCACACAGGATCTCTCTGTGAAGCTGATGTCCGTCTTTATCTTTCTCTTCCGCTTCACCTCATAGGGATCTGAACACGGCATCAAAACAGAAAAGAAGAGGAAAAATAAATCACCTAACATGTTATAACACAGCATTTATGATATCATATATAACATCATAAGTTGTATCAACCTGTGTTGTTGGGCTGGTAGGTAAACGTGACGGGGTCACTGTCCATGTGGTCAGAGAGACGGCGCAGGAAGACTTTTACTTCCACTTCCTCCCCCACGTCCTGTTCCCGGTAGGACGGGGTCTTGAACACGATAGCGATCTGCCGGTGGACGTCTGTCTGGGCAAACTCCGCCTTGGCCTCCCAAGACCCCCTCTTGAAGATGATCTCTATGTCGTCTGAGCGGGCAACACGCGCGTGCGCGCACACACACACACACACACACACACACACACACACACACACACACACACACACACACACACACACACACACACACACACACACACACACACACACACACACACACACACACACACACACACACACACAATCAGCTTGTATCGTTCTCCAAGCTGTTTGACTTCAACAGTGTATTTCCAGAGAGGTGTCATCACACGTCATGTGTCACTTCCATTTAGTTGTTTTAACAGGAGTTTACTTCCCCATTGTATATTACAACTTGGGAGTCTGGCTGCATCTCACCTTTCTGGACTTTGTCGCAGAGCATGTAGATCTCAGTCTTGCCGGTGCATGGCCCTTTAACAATGTTCAGACGGTTGATCTTCAACTCAGATGTGGTCGTCGCCTCTGTGAACACGCACACACACACACACACACACGCACACTGAACACCTGCTGGATCGTTCAGGAAGTACATTTACATAGCTGTGGTCTTACAGTGCTGTGTCGCATCACGTTAGAGGACTATGTAAAGGCAGTCATGTGTAGGTGGTTGTGTCAGTGTCAGGAGGATGTTTGGGAGGGGATCTTACTCTTGTCATAGACGGGGTTGGACACTATGGGGTTCAGAAAGTCCCTCTTTCCATCCACCCACTCCAGCTCACACTGGAAACACAGCCGCACCACGTTCATGTCCATGTCCTCGATGCTTTTAGAGTGGCCCGCTGGGAGGACAGAGGAGAGGATATTACCCTACTGCTAATGACAATACAACTTTATTGTACAATAATATTGGATGTGTGTAATTGGATACATTGTGCGTGTGCTTGCGATGTGCTTAATGTCAGGGCTCTACTCACTTTTAAAGGGGTCGATCTTCTGATTCCGTCTCTTCTCTAGAGAGGCATCCAGCTCCTTCCGCCTGACACACTGGATGCCCAGGTTAGCGAAACTGCAAGATGCACACAAAACATGGTTGGTTACCAACCATTAAAAACAGACATGTTTACACTAACCCAGTGCACTCTCCTAGCAAAGCACCCCAAAAACGGTGAAGGAGGAATGAGAAAGGAGGGGGATATGGGCCTCTGGTGGACAAAGGGAGAAACTTAAGAAAAGAGAGCGATGAATAGAGGAGAGAAAGAAAGGTACCTGTGACGTCGGTTGCTGTGGGGGTTAAAGCAGACGACACAGATTCCGGTACCATCCGCACAGTCTTTACCCACAAGGCAGTGGGGGTGTGGGCGGTACGGGTAGTCTTTGGTCACCAGGGAAACAGTGACCATCACTTTTTTTATGTTCTGAATGGGACCCTGGAGCTGAAAGAGGGAGGAGAAAGGGGGAAGAGTGTGAAGAAGAGAAAGAAATGGGGAGAGGGACAAAGAAAGAGGAGGAGGAGAGAGATACTGTATGCATCAATCAAAGCGAGATATGCATCAACCAAACCTTCTTTCTTCCTCCGACACAAGTGAGAGCATGATTAAAACTGAGTAAATGTAAGGTGAACAACCAAAACTGATTCAGTGCTCGAACTTGTCTGATAGTGTTAATCTTAGAGAGCCGCGGTCTGAATTGTAGTATGTGGGTGGGGATCAACAGTGTTTAAATCAGACAAAGATGTGGATTTGTGGGGTACTTTCTATTTCAGTTACAATCAATCCCTCTCCCTCTCCCTCTGCCCCTGATCCTTACACTTGAAAGGCTCTACGTGTTGAGGGCAGCCAAACCAACAAGGGGGGAATTCTGGGATAGGTGGTACATTCCGTTAACCCTTCCACTTCCCACACAGACAAACACATCCAGTGCATGTTAGGGATGACATTGGGAACACAATTTGCAGTAAACAAATATAAGGACTAGGTTCTATTCTAATAAGACGTTATAGCAAGGTTCTGACTGAGTGGTCACGAAGATGTAACTTATCACAAGAGTAAAGATGTTAACTGCAACTGCTAAGTTGTTGTAAATTAAAATACAGCCAAATACAATATGAATCTATTGGGTACCTCTATAGAAGGCAGGGTCTTGTTGGAGTCCCCACTGGAGGCCCCTAGGATGCTCCCGGCCGAGCGGCCCTCACACTCATAGCGGAACCTCATGCCTCTCTCCTTGGGCTGCTCCACCACAGCCAGGGTGGGCCTCTCCAGGATCTGCTCCAGCAGATCAGTGTCTGTCTGGGCCTGTCGAGAGGGACCCGCTGGCCCCCTGGAAGTCCCTGAACCAGAGGATCCCCGTCCTCGTCGGTTTGAGCCCGAATGAGAGACCCCACGAGTGGGGTGAGGTGCTGCCATATCTCTGGTGCTAGAGGGGTGCTGGGGCTGAGGGAAGAAGCAGGGTGCCTGCGGAGAGACATAATTTAAAGACAAAGGCCATGTTTAAAAATTCATGTAAAGAACACAGCCCGACAACAAACAGTTAACTTTGTATCCAAAAACATCATCATGACGGTACTGAGAATAAAACGGTTGAGGGCGTTTTCAAAGATAACCTGCATTGTTAGCATTTATCTACATACTCCCTCTCAGTACACCACTTTCTATGTCCTCATTTGACACATTCTGTTGCCATGCCCCCCTCTCAACCGTTAAACTAGAGAGCATCTCTTCCGTTTTTGGTAAACCCCTCTATACTTCCGTCCTCTCAGGCGACGGAAGTTTTTCATCCTTCATGCCTCCCTCTCTCTTGCTCTCTCTCGGTCTGCCCATTTCTCCTGGTTTCTCTTATACGTCAAAGCGGTATACTTATATCAGTAAAAAAATGGCCTGTGTTCTTTATAGACAGAAGCAATCTCTCTCACACACACTTTGCCCTTAACTCTCCAAGTTCAACCACATACCTTCTAATTAACAGCCCGTTTCAAGAATCCCTAGAGACCAGCAACAGGAAAAGCGATTCGCCAAAAACAAACCGGAACAAAGAAAAACAAGCTGACCGACTTAAGGGATCGCCTTAAACTCTTTGTTATTACAAGCCGTCCTACAACTCAAGTCTGTCTAAACAAACCACCAGAAGTGGATAAGGCTGTATGAACAAAAAGAGGTGTGTGTGAGATCAATGTGCTCCACTTTAAAGTAGCGTCTACAGGCGGTTTGTGTGTGTGTGTGTGTGTGTGTGTGTGTGTAAGAGTGATATTATGGGCATGCCTTAAAGCCTCTACACAAAAGCAGCTTGGATCGAGCCAATCGAGCCAGGAGCAGCATGCTCAGGAAACAGGAAGTTGACATAATCTACAGCAGATCGACCAATTAGAAAAGCAGAAAAGCCTCAGAATGTGAACTTCCACCCTGAAAGGGTTGGCCCCCGGAAGGAAGGGAATTCAAAAACGAAAGTTGGAATCAGATGACACTCTTTCTCTCCTTTTCTGCCACCTCCCCCACGAGAGGAAACAACATGCTGACGGGGGTGTGTCAACTCAGCTAACAGTCTATTCCAAGGCACCACTTTGACACACAGACACACACAGACCACAATTGTCTCACTGTGAGTTCCAGACTATTTGAGAACAGCAACCCAAGGCTCAAGGACACCTTAGACTTCAAGCACCAGTGAATCGAGGCACCACGCTATGTGCCGTTGTGCACATTCCTTATCCATAGAAACTGTCAGTAGTTGAGTTTCACTTAGCCCCGAGGTGTGTCTGTCTGCCTTGTAAAAAGCGATAGCACACATCCCTGATAACACTATACTTCAGATCAACCCATTAGCTGTTTTCTTGACTTTATCTCCCAGCTATTACAACAAACTGAGATACCAAACATTAATAGTGTGAACTGATGCGACCATAAAGAGTACCTGAGAGGCTGCAGAAACAAATCAAATCACTAACTAACCACTACAAGTCGACCTCTCGGTTTTACCTATTGAACTCTATGAATCAATGGCCTAACAAAAACGACAATTTATTGTACATATTTTCCTTCAAGAGTGGCTGAATATATTTTTGCATTAGATCCCGAAAGGCTTGGTACTCACCCTGGAGGTTGTGCCCCTTGGCACAAGTACTGGGGGCGTTGAGGAGGGTGTCTGCCTGGGCATGACCCTGTGGTTCTGGGCCTGGAGGTCAGAGTCTACGGGGGGATGAGGAGGTCCAGGGAGGCAGAAACCAGACTGGACATGACAGGGAAACTCCCGGTCTGCAGAGATCACCTCCTGAATGATGTCTAAAAAGTAGAGGGAGTGGGATGAGAAGCCTGCAAAGGGAGCTGGTGTGTAGGTCATCTGAGTGTGATCTTTGTCTGTATGTGTGCAGTACCAGCTACATTAAACCACGAGCATGATGCATAGGCCACCTATGTATGTAGACTATAGGCCTACTAGATATAAAACATTTTTAAAAAGTATTTCAAACTGTACATTAATAATAAATAGCCTACTCACCCAAGTCGATTGCTGGTGTACAAAGCAGGAGAAGAAAAGTGAGTTAACTCATGAATAATTACTTTGTGACAATGTTATACTATAGGTGTAACAGGCCAGACTAACTACATGTATGACAATGACTGTAATAGTATAACAGGTAAGTGAGTATATGTATTACAATGTAATAGTATATGTTTAACAGGTAGCCTAAGACTAGTGCCCAAGACTAGTGTGATATCTCAGAAGTGGGTGTTGGCCCCTCTACTCAACTGTCAGTCACGCTTGGGAAGACAGAATGACAACACAAACTGCCAATTGAATAGCATGGCAGTGTACCGTTTAAACTGTAGGTTCACTTGTCTGGGCCCCTGCAGTCAGTCCCCTTTTTGACACAGACCCATGACAATGCGTTTCCTTTACACTATTCTGTATATCTGTATAAAATACGTATGAAAAGTATACTACTGTCCATGCCAATGTGAATGTCGTGGGACAACACACATCAGACACCGTAGGTGCATAACTCCGATTTAGTTTACGTAAAAGAAAAGTCACTTACTTGAAGTGCCATTTTGAACACTCATGTTTCTCATGGCACGTTACGATGTTTGTCCTGGAGGTGGAAAGCTTGTTCGAGTAGTTTAAAAAACCCAGACACAAACACAAGTCTGTCCTATTTCCCCAGACCGATCATTGCGTGGCAACGGTAGGAGACAGCGATCAAAAAATCGCTCTCGGATATGCTTCAATTGGCCTTTCGTTTTTAAGAAGCATACGACGTCTGGGTGGAAATCCCCTTACATCACCATTTGGGGAAACCCCCCAGCGGCAGTGTTGTGCTGGCTGTAGCCATGTACAAACGTCAAATACCATGTACAAACGTCAAATAACGGCTCACTCCATCACCTATATTTAGCAAACTACTGTAGCACAATAGCCGCCAGTGCAATGTCCCGAGTGGGATTATTGTTTTTATCTAATACATTTGTACATTTAAACATTTTACATCTAAACATTTCTAAAAACCTGTTTTAAGCTTTGACATATGGCTGCTACTAAAGGGGTAGATAAGTTCAATAGTAATATCCTCTAAAACGCTCCGGTGACAAACAAACTCTGCTGCCCTGTTTCCAATCGTCCACATGGCTGGGAGAACCTAATTCAAGTAAGTAAGTAAATACATTTCGAAAATAACTATGTATTATTAGCTCATTTGCTACAGTGCAGGCTATCTCAAATGAGCTCGCCAGTCGGTTAGCTACCTAGCCATCTTCACATACTGTATAGATAGCTAGCTAAGTGAATGAAATATCACCATCTACCTAACGTCATATTAGCTAGCTATCTTGATGTATTTATCGCTGTAAAAAAAACTCAAAATGCATTCGTAGGTAGCTAGCTAACAGCCATGGAGGACGGTGAAAGGATAGCAGCCCCAACCGTCAGTGAAAGTAACGTTAGGCTATTCTGAATAGGACATGTACTTTTGTGTAGTTCCTGTCCCTAGAAGTGAGGATGGATATAATAGCAACATAATATTCAGTGTGGTGTAATTTGACTACAATGAAGTTTGTTTCTTGTGAGGTTTTCTGTCCTCAGATAAAGAGAGCTATGAAAGTCTGTCTACATATGACGAAGTCCCAAATGAAGAGCAGTGGTTCTCAGTCCTGGGGACTCAAAGCAGTGCACGTTTTTGTCTTAGCACTGCACAGCTGATTCAAATAATCAACTCATCTTCAAGCTTCAAATGGTAAAAATGTATTCGTTTGTGAAGCTATCCTTGATATGATCCTGTTAATGTTATATGCTACACATGCATATATGTGTGCCCATGCATCTTTCAATCCAATTGTATCATGATTTGTTATCAGGGATATTATACTTTATTTATTATACTTTAGTAATCCACAATGACCTGGTGATGTAAAAGTCCATATTCCTACAGATACCTTGTAACTGCAGATTCCTTCAAAACGATTGCCTACAGTTAATGTGTAGGGCACAGCAAGGTTGGGTGACTAGGGCCATCTGGGACTGCCTGCTGGAGGAATTCAGGTGTGTGAAGGAGAAATTCAGGTGTGTGAAGGCTACCTGTGTCCTGCATAACTTCATGAGGATAGACACGAGGACCAGGAGGGGATCTGCAGCTCGACACCGTGTGCCAGAGGAAAAGTCTGCTGCTCTGCAGGATGTTTTAAGGATGGGGTTCAACAATGCAGCAAGAGAGGCCATCTGTGTGCAGGAGATCTTCACCTCCTACTTCTTTCGAAGAGGGTGCTGTTCCCTGGCAACACCATAGATTACACGATGCACAACCAAAGGCTCTTTTAAGAGCCATTCACATTGCAATAAGAGTATTCTTCCATTTACTTAGCTATGTCAACTGCAGTTATTCAATTCCCAGTTCCTCTCCCTTTGATTTCTACTTCTCAGGTGAGGGTGCTGTTTAGGTAAGAGTGTGATGTTTGTACAAAAACAAAACAGGCTATTTTAAATCACCCATATTGAAATAATGTAGAACAATTAGACACCCTATAACCCACAACTACACACTCATGTATCAATCTGATTGATTGATTGTGTTGTGCATTAAGCAGGCTCAGGTGTATAACTGTGGCTCCTTCCACCTTCAAAGAATAGGCAAGAGTGCCAACTATGGAGAATAATAAGACACTTAATTATTTCTATTACTACGCTATATTGTTTGTTCTTGTGTTTCCGTTCATGTGTTTCAGCATAAAGTACTCTGCAGCCACTTAGTGTGGTGTGGACACCAGGTGAGGCCACACACACAGATTCCTGTTGAAGACTGTCACGTTAACTACCTTATTTTCTCAATAAATAGTCTCTCTCATTCACTTCATCCCTCTCTCCTCTTCTCCCTAAATCCTCTAGGTTATATCAGCTGTATCGGTGAACACCTCCCGCATCTGAACTGGCTACATAGAGGGCACTTGGTCAGGTCAACAAGAAGTATTATTAAAGAGATGTTTTACATTGAAATACAGATAGAGATGTAGTTGTCCCAGAGTTAATGATCCAAGGTCAGTTTTGCATTTAACCTGATGATTATGAGGACTAACAATGTTAGTATAAAAAATAAAAACAAGGCTTAAACATGCTATCTCTCTCGTCTGCAGATATGTTTTGATGTGAGAGAGGATGCCAACTCCCAGTCCCATCATCGCCACCTCATCCGCTCTTAAGATAAGTGTCTCTAGTCGGCCCGAAGGTTATGAAATTGTGATGAACTGAGATAATATTTGGGTAGCAATGATTCATCAATCATATGCTGCCTTCCCTCCTCCTATGTTCTTACCTCTTTCCCTTTGTCTTTTACATCTCTCACCACCTCTTTCTTCCTCTGTTTTATAATGTACAACAGATGTACATTGAAGTACAGATTGAACTTGCATTTATAATATTACAAATATATTTATGCATGTATTTATCCAACACTTGGATAATGAACTTCTTTCAATAAAGTGTCACATTCTCTACTGGTTGAAATTAAGTCTCTCATTTGATGAAATACTACACCTATCCTGTGTTCATCAGATCAATGCAGATGAAGGGCATTAGATATCGAGATGAACCGGTTTTAGAGTATTTACATGATGCATAGGAAGTGTAGTGTACTGTTTCTTAAATTATATTTCTGTATGAATTATATATGAATTACAAATCAGCATTTAACTAGTTAAATCCTGTTTCTAGTCTATTAGTTACAATGTGTAACCATTGATGCCCCAGGACCTAGATTGGTAAACACTGTTGAAGTGTATAATTGTAATACATACATGCAGACACAGTGTCATTCAAAGACTGGAATTTAATACTCTTAGTATTGGATATGACTGGATAATGATCTAAAAGACATTCATACCTGAACTGCACCTTTATTTGCCAAGGCAGAGTACATGATCAGTGAACATATTAAATGTACAGGCTACAATGTGGGGATCTCATGCTTGGTAATAACTACATGTATATACGACTTGCATCCTTGGTACAAAAAAATGTTATATTCTACTCAATCCATAGGCTTCATTAATGTCATTTAGAGTGTTTTGAAGTTGATACAACTGGCTATGATAGCTGAGGATCATAGCTAGGTTCTGAACTAATATGTATACCAAATGTTTGGGTCCATACACAGATCGGCTAGTTGGCTAGCTACACATCCATAGGCATACAGTTATTTTTATAATCCACTGCACAATAAACTGGAACATACAGTTGAAGTTGGAAGTTTACATACACTTAGGTCGGAGTCATTAAAACTCATTTTTCAACCACTACACAAAGTTCTTGTTAACAAACTATAGTTTTGGCAATTCTGTCAGGACATCTACTTTGTGCATGACAAGTAATTTTTCCAACAATTGTTTATAGACAGATTATTTCACTCATAATTCACTGTATCACAATTCCAGTGGGTCAGAAGTTTACATACACTAATTTGACTGTGCCTTTAAACAGCTTGGACAATTCTAGAAAATGATGTCATGGCTTTTGAAGGTTCTGATAGGCTAATTGACATAATGTGAGTCAATTGGGGGTGTACCTGTGGATGTATTTCAAGGCCTACCTTCAAACTCAGTGCCTCATTGCTTGACATCATGGGAAAATAAAAAAAATCAGCCAAGACCTCAGAAAAAAATTGTAGACCTCCACAAGTCTGGTTCATCCAATTTCCAAATGCATGAAGGTACCACATTCATCTGTAAAAACAATTGTATGCAAGTATAAACACCATGGGACCACGCAGCCGTCATACCGCTCAGGAAGGAGACGCGTTCTGTCTCCTAGAGATGAACGTACTTTGGTGCGAAAAGTGCAAATCAATCCCAGAACAACAGCAAAGGACCCTGTGAAGATGCTGGAGGAAACAGGTACAAAAGTATCTATATCCACAGTAAAACAAGTCATATATCGATATAACCCGAAATGCCGCTCAGCAAGGAAAAAGCCACTGCTCCAAAACAGCCATAAAAAAGACAGACTACAGTTTGCAACTGCACATGGGGACAAAGATCATACTTTTTGGAGAAATGACCTCTGGTGTGATGAAACAAAAATAGAACTGTTTGGTCATAATGACCATCGTTATGTTTGGAGGAAAAAGGAAGAGGCTTGCAAGCCGAAGAACACCATCCCAGCTGTGAAGCACAGGGGTGTCAGAATCATGTAGTGGGGGTGCTTTGCTGCAGGAGGGTCTGGTGCACTTCACAAAATAGATGGAATCGTGAGGGAGAGGAATTATGTGGATATATTGAACCAACATTTCAAGACATCAGTCAGGAAGTTAAAGCTTGGTCGCAAATGGGTCTTCCAAATGGACAATGACCCCAAGCATACTTCCAAAGTTGTGGCAAATAGCTCAAGGACAACAAAGTCAAGTCAACAAAGTGATTTGTCATTTGCCTGCCCCCCTGTTTTTGTAATAAACTTATGTTACTTTGAAACTGCCTGCATGTGGGTCTTCTCCTGAGCCTTGTCAGTATCACTATTATAAGGCTGTGAAACCCATAGCCGAATGGCTTCAGTCTGGCAACCCTCAGAAAATTTGACATAGCCTTGTATAAAATGCATTAAGAAAGAAATGGTGTAATGTACACAAACAATTGTAGCCTTGTATTAAATGCATTATGAAGAAAATGGTGTAATGTAGGCTCCACAAAATGCGTTATGAATAAAATTGTGTAGGCCTACTGTTGCCTACACGAAAAAAAGGGCCATTCTGACTACATGCACCAGTATCCCAAAGTATTAAGTGAAAACAAGCATAGAAAACAATATTGGTGTTCATTTTTTTAAAACAACGACGTAAGGCTACTATTATTATTTAGGTGACAACCTGGTTTATGAAGAATATTGGGTTGTTAATGCACACACACACATATATATATAATGCACACACACATATATATATATATATATATATATATATATAAAACAAAAAAGGCACCATTGCCCATCATGCATTGCTCTAATAACTTCAAAAGTTTGTTCCAAAGTCTGCCTCCCAAAAATGTATTTTCCAATGAATTAATTCACACAGAAATGTATTTTCCTTAAAATTAATTCGAACAAAATGTGTCTTTTCACACGAATTAAGCGACACAAAAACACACAAAAATGCCTAAAATCTGCTGAAATACTAATTCATATTTGCACCACGAATTGAGTGTGAGATTGTGTTGTCTCACACAGTTGCCACCCGCCTCCGCCGTGTTATTCAACAATAGTTTAAATCAATATAGGTAACTGTTTTCTAGAAATCTGGGGTTTTTCCTGGGTTCAGTCTCATTTAAATTCTGTGATGTCGGACCAGGCCAGGGCTCGGGCTTCAGCTCACCGGGCTTGAGTAGGATCGGGATCTAATTTTCAGTTCTGAGGAGAACTCTAAAATTGCATTTGGGTCTCAGGTCTCGTGTGCAGTCCGGCAGTGTCAATTATGCGTGTGCTTAGAAATTATGGAGACTAAAGGCTTCCATGCAACAACCTGTTTGGATAACTTGGCATTTTATTTTTGACAATCTGCTGCCCCGTATGTTTTGTCTTTTGTGTAATTGCATTAATGCGACATTGCCACCATTCGCAATTTGCATCAGGGGCGTAGACATGGATGGGCCTGGGTGGACAGAGGCCCACCCACTGGGGAACTAGGCCCTCAGGCCCACCCAATCAGATTAAAATGGTTTAAGCATTGTTGTGGACTTAGACCATCAACAAAAAAAAAATGTAAGTGTGATTTTGAGTGTGAAAATCTGAAAAATCAATAGGAAAACTCATTAAAACCCCCATAGGAAAACAGGATTTTTCACACAGGGTTTCCTTAGCTGGGTGTGTCATTTGAGTATTGAGTATAAATTAGAGTATACACTTCTCCAGACACCACTACACCACTGCATAGGGCCGATGGAAAGACAGTAGTCACACACAGCATGATGTTAAAGGATAAGCAGTCCATAAACTCTGACATAACATTCCAGTAGGGCCCAATCATAAGAATACAAAAACACTACCATTAAGCATTTCCCATATCGAAATGTACAACTATTACTTACAATTGCAAAAAATATTTCACGTTTAGCACACAAAGTAACCGGTGACCTGCAGTTTAAAGAGGAACTGACAGCATTTTAAATACTTTGCAGGTATAAAACAAACAGACAATCATAATATCAGTAAAAAATATCAAATTCCAAGTTTATGCTACAAAACCAACTTTAAAAAAGGTTTTAAAAATAGGTTATATATTTGACTCAACGTTCCATGATGTACACTAAGGCATTGTTGTGTTAGGTTCTTATTTTTCAGAATAAATAACTCACAGACTCTAGTGAAGCTTTAACCAAGTTTAATTCTGCCCAAAGGGTCTGTACAGCTGTAATTCAGACATCCAAACATTTCTCTCCATCACTGATATATATATCTCACTTAAGACACTCCTCCTTCTCTCCAATCCTTACATCTTATGGTGCCACAGGAAGAGGGTAGTAAAACCTTTATTACTCCCTTCAGGGGATCTGACCTCACCTCCTGACCTCAACCCCTCCTTCGCCTAGTCCACAGATGTCCATCTGCCTCCCCTATAGCAATCATTTGACCTCCTCCCGTACACCCAGCACATTCCACAGCCACTCTGTCTTTTTACAGATCTCACTCCTTAATATTAATATACTATGCGTCTGATCTATCATGTCTTTAATATCTCAATGTTCAACATTTCAAATCCAACAGTTGGCAGAATAGATGGATGCAGTTCAATGCATTATTAATATAATTCACCAATACATTTCTTGGTAGTTCAAAAAATATTGCTATCAGGTTGTAAAATCACAGCTGGCCTGGTACATTATTTTCTGCCTCCATTCGGGATGAACTGTTTCAGTTTCAATGACTCAATAATCTGGCCAAATGTAACTAAGGCTGGGAATGTCAATACAAACTAGCAAGGTCAATAATCACAAGTCAATCATAACGTGGCTAATAGACTAGCGTATCTATTTTATGTAGAAAGCATAAAATAAGGAATACACACAAAAGACAAAGTGTCACAAGTTAAAGATACAATTGAAGATTAGAAACAACTGCAGTCTTCACAAACAGTGTTGTCGATTAGAGTCTTAAAAACAGACAAGGGCACTAACTCCCTTAACTTTAAAATCTTCTGAAGCATGTTCCAAGATGACGGGGCATTATGGGGAAAATATGTTTCCCCCATTTCAGTTCTAGCCTTAGGAACAGACAAGGACAGCAGCGAATGTGAATGAAGACTATATTGAGTGACTGATCTGGTCAGTAAAGAACAGCGATACAAATGCTTTGTACACAAAAGTGTACCAGAGCTTTAGCCTCCTGGTGGAGAGAGAGTTCCATTGCACCATAGCATACAAATCACAGTTATGGGTAAGTGATCTAGCGTTTGAAATACATCTTAAAGCACCATGATACTGAGGGTATTTCTTTAAATCTTAGCCACCATAGAAATGAAAGCAAGTGTTTCACATGAAAATCAGTAACTAGTTCGTTTTAAAACCTGTTAATTATATTGCTCAATATTCTGTCATAACCTCATTGTCATGTTCATTCATCCTGATGTTGTTCAAGAGTTTAAGGTACTTGCTGAGGCATATAGACAATATCACCATAATCCAGCACTGATATAAAAAAAAGTTCCTTGAACAATAACATTTCTGACTAACTTTGAAAAGCAAGATTTGTTCCTGAAATAGAAACACAATTTCAACTTCAGTTTCTTGGTCAAGTTATTATACCCTAACCAAAAACCGTGGATAGATGGCGGCTTTCATGCAAAACTGAAAGCGCGAAGCACAGCACTCAACCATGGAAAGATGTCGGGGAATATGGCAGAGTATAAAAAGTGTAGTTATTCCCTCCAGAAGGCAATCAAACAAGCAAAATGTCGGTATAGGGCCAAAGTGGAGTTTCAATTCAACGGCTCAGACACGAGACATGTCCCTTCCCCTTCATCTATGCTGATTGAAAATGATTTTAAAAATGACATCACCTGGGTTTACCTAGTCAATCTATCATAGAAAGAGCAGGTTTTCAATGTTTTGTACACAATGTATGAGGGATAACATAAAGCAGTGTTTCCCAAACTTGGCCCTGGGGACCCCAAGGGGTGCACATTTTGATTTTGATTTTGATTTGCACACAGCTGATTCAAATATTCAACTAATCCTCAAGCTTTGATTATTTGATAACTGTGTAAATCTCTGTGGTACTCTAATTAAGACAAAACATTTTCATTAACCTAGCACCATTAAAACACAACCTGTAAAGTGTTGGTCCCATGTTCCGGGAGCTGAAATAAAAGATCCCAGAAATGTTCTATACGCACAAAAAGCATATTTTGTTCAATTGTTTTAAACAAATGTGTTTACATTCACATTTCAGTAATTTACAGTAGAGAGTGCGTTAATATTTTTTTATGTACCTGCTCAGCCCACAACCCTTGCACTGAGCTACATGGGACTACATCCCTAAATCCCCATTAGTGAGCATATCTCTTTTGCCAAGATAGTCCATCCACCTGACAGGTGTGGCATAGCAAGAAGCTGATTAAACAGCATTATCATTACACAGGTGCACTTTGTGCTGGGGACAATAAAAAGCCACTCTAAAATGTGCAGTTGTCACACAACACAATGCCAGAGATGTTTCAAGTTTTGATGGAGCGTGGAATTGGCATGCTGACTGCAGGGATGTCCACCAGAGCTGTTGCCAGATAATTGAATGTTCATTTCTCTACCATAAGCCGCTTACAAACATCATTTTAGAGAGTTTGGCAGTAAGTCCAACCAGCCTCACAATGACAGACCACGTGAATGGCGCCATATGGGCGAGTAGTTTGCTAATGTCAACGTTGTGAACAGAGTGCCCCATGGTGGCAGTGTTATGGTATGGGCAGGCATAAGCTACGGACAACAAACGCAATTGCATTTTATCGATGGTAATTTGAATTCACAGAGATACCGTGAAGAAATCCTGAGGCCCATTGTCATGCTATTCATCCGGCCCCATCACCTCATGTTTCAGCATAATAAGGCAGCACGGCCCCATGTTGTAAGGATCTGTACACAATTCCCCGGGAAGCTGAAAATGTCCCAGTAGTTCCATGGCCTGCATACTCACCAGACATGTCACCCATTGAGCACATGTAGGATGCTCTGGATCGAGATGTACGACAGCGTGCTCCAGTTCCGGACAATATCCAGCAACTTTGCACAGCCATTCAAGAGGAGTGGGACAACTTTCCACAGGCCACAATCAACAGCCTGATCAACTCTATGCAAAGGAGATGTCACACTGCATGAGGTAAATGGTGGTCACACCAGATACTGACTGCTTTTCTGATCCACGCCCCTACCTTTTTTATGACGGTATCTGTGACCAACAGATGCATATCTGTATTCCCTGTATTGTGAAACCCTAACGAAAGATCTAAATAATTTAATGTAATTAACTGATGCATGGTAACATCTTTGAAATGGTTGTTTATATATTTTTGGTTTATATTTTTGTTTATATTTTTGTTCAGTATACATTGTTTACATAGTAAAACAAGCCTATTTTGGGTTCTGACGATGTACGACATTTGAACTAAGCCCATGAGACAAATTATAGTTTTTAATAAACAATATGTAGATAGATATACAGTGCCTTGCAAAACTATTCGGCCCCCTTGAACTTTGCGACCTTTTGCCACATTTCAGGCTTCAAACATAAAGATATAAAACTGTATTTTTTTGTGAACAATCAACAACAAGTGGGACACAATCATGAAGTGGAACGGCATTTTGCATAATTTTGAATAATTTTGAATAATTTTGCACGCCCAATTTTTCAGTTTTTGATTTGTTAAAAAAGTTTGAAATATCCAATAAATGTCGTTCCACTTCATGATTGTGTCCCACTTGTTGTTGATTCTTCACAAAAAAATACAGTTTTATATCTTTATGTTTGATGCCAGAAATGTGGCAAAAGGTCGCAAAGTTCAAGGGGGCCGAATACTTTCGCTAGGCACTGTAATTCATTTAGAAGTCCAAAAATGGATGCACCAATTACAGATTGCAACAAAACATGTAGTCAGGCTTTTGTGATAATATTACAGAAAACCACTACCCAGACAGACAAAATATGACTTATCCTGAGATATGGCTCACTAGAGATCATAAAGATGCTTTCTCTGAAAGCGTAGAAGGCCCTCATTGTTCCCCATTATGTTTGGGTTAGTAAAAATGTGTAGAGTGGCTCTATTTGCCCACAACAAGCATTTTTCACCATTCGGAATGACGAAAGAATCCATATGTTCTTCTGGAATATGAACACAGAAATTCTGTACAGTTTGAACTCTTATTATGGTGACGGAAAAATTACAGTCATGGTCTTGAATTGGAATCTAATTTTTCTGGTCTCGGTCTCTGACTTCTCCGTCCCCCTCCTAGTCTCAGTCTTGACTCAGTCTTGTCCCCCCTCCGGTCTTGGTCTTGACTCGGACTGGATTCTCTCCGGACTTGGTCTTGAATCGGTCTCGCTTTAGGTGGTCTCGAACACAATACTGGAAGTGGGTGTCCTATACTCAAGGCCAATTTTCTAGAGTGCTGCTTGATCTAAAAGTCTATCTGGGAGAAAATCTGCCCCGTGGTTTACCAGTAACAATGGCTATTTATAGTGGTGTTTGCTTTACTTCAGCTATATACTGTATTGTCATTTTCAGCTGCACAGTTAGTACTGTAAGCCCCGCCCTGCAACCAGTTAACAATGGAGGAGCTCCTCTTTTGTGTGAGTGTGCGTCAGACGAAGGACAACTAGAGCTCTCTTTCGTGTCTTTTCTATCGCTTGGCACTCTGTTGGTAGAGGATGTGTGCACAGGTAAGAAAGTTAGAATCTCTTTTCTATCATGTGAACTTTCTTGTGTAATTGGGTATACATTTTGTGTATGTGCATGCTAAGGTTAGTGAGTGCATAAAAGTTGTCTGTCTGTTATTCATGCTGTGTGTGTGCTGACACCCTGCTGACTGGCGTGTGTCTCTCTCCCAGTGCCGCGCTACAACTCCGTATGGCAAGGATCATCAACGAGATTCAACCGTGGACTGATTTTGTTCTTGAGCGGATGGTCGGGGGGCCAGAACATAATTGCAAATCATTTGTAGACTGCAAATTGGCTGCAAGAAGCCCAAACAGATATAATATTTGATTAAAACATACAAATGTCAAACCTTCCTTTTGTATATAATTATGTGTCTCTCTATTATGTGTGGAAATACTTGGGAACAGATATCCCAAATGAAAATCACTAGGGGCTGATATCCTGGTGTTCTTCAATGTCCAACAATGAAAACAAAACATGGGGGCCAAATAAAACCACCCGGAGGCCAAATTCAGCCCACTGGCCACCAGTTTAGGGAACCCTGCCATATGGTATAGAGGACCATGGGGTGCTATGGTGTAACCAGACCTTACACAGTGTGGTGGAGGATGGGCACCAGTGCTCCCCAGGTGGCCACTTCTTTCTGCCATCCCATGACGTGTGGATCACTCATTCATATCAACAATCCAGTAACAATCCAATAATTAGATCACTTCATATTCCGCAGACTGTATCCATCCTGTTGATGCAATGTCTTGAAATGTGTGTGAGTGTTTGTACTATAACTATGGAAAATATTTTCCAATCCACTGTCTGAGACTGGGTGTGCATATTTGTTTGCTTATGTGTGCAAGACACAGATGGATTTAATTGTGATTCAAAAGATCATTTCCAATACCTCAGGATGTGGGAGAATTCTGTGAGCCTTCACAGACTACCACAGACATTTTTCAAAATGGCGTCTTCCACTGCAGCCAAAGGTCTAAGAGTCCCCTACTGTTCTGTACTTACTTCCCCTTTTTTCAGTCAGAGGCATTCAGCCAGGGATGTCTGCTTTTGCGTCTCCAGGAAAGGGGTCAGACAGTAGGGAGCTGTTTTTGTTATGCTGTGTGACTTGTGCTTGGCCTCGGTGTGTGACTCCAGGAGGAGGCTGGTTGATTCTTGTTTGGGATTTGTGGAATCTTACTAATGTACAGTTGAAGTCAGAAGTTTACATACACCTTAGCCAAATACATTTACTCAAGTTTTTCACAATTCTTGCCTTTTAGTCCTGGTAAAAATTCCCTGTCTTAGGTCAGTTAGGATCACCACTTATCACCACTTATTTTAAGAATGTGAAATGTCAGAATAATAGTAGAGGGAATTATTTATTTCAGCGTTTATTTCTTTCATCACATTCCCAGTGGGTCAGAAGTTTACATACACTCAATTAGTGTTTGGTAGCATTGCCTTTAAATTGTTTAACTTGGGTCAAACGTTTCGGGTAGCCTTCCACAAGCTTACCACAATAAGGGCTAACCCACACGGTTTTTCAGTTCTGCCCACAAATGTTCTATGGGATTGAGGTCAGGGCTTTGTGATGGCCACTCTAATACCTTGACTTTGTTGTCCTTAAGCCATTTTGCCACAATTTTGGATGTATGCTTGGGGTCATTGACGATTTGAAAGACCCATTTGCGACCAAGCTTTAACTTCCTGACTGATGTCTTGAGATGTTGCTTCAATATAACCACATAATTTTCTTTCCTCATGATGCCATCTATTTTGTGAAGGGCACCAGTCCCTTCTGCAGCAAAGCACCCCCACATGATGCTGCCACCCCTGTGCTTCACATTTGGGATGGTGTTCTTCGGGTTGCAAGCATACCCGTTTTTCCTCCAAACATAACGATGGTAATTATGGCCAAACAGTTCTATTTTTGTTTCATCAAACCAGAGGACATTTCTCCAAAAAGTATCCTTTGTCCCCATGTGCCGTTGCAAACTGTAGTCTGGCTTTTTCATGGTGGTTTTGGAGAAGTGGCTTCTTCCTTGCTGAGCAGCCTTTCAGGTTATGTCGATATAGGACTCGTTTTACTGTGGATATAGATACTTTGGTACCTGTTTCCTCCATCATCTTCACAAGGTCCTTTGCTGTAGCTCTGGAATTGATTTGCACTTTTCGTACCAAAGTACGAGCGGTATGACGGCTGCGTGGCCCCATGGTGTTAATACTTGCGTACTATTGTTTGTACAGATGAACGTGGTACCTTCAGGCGTTTGGAAATTGCTCCCAAGGATGAACCAGAATTGTACACGTCTACAATTTTTTTCTGAGCTCTTGGCTGATTTCTTTTGATTTTCCCATAATGTCAAGCAAAGAGGCACTGAGTTTGAAGGTAGGCTTTCAAATACATCCACAGGTACACCTCCAATTGACTCAAATGATGTCAATTAAGCCTATTAGAAGCTTCTAAAGCCATGACCATAATTTTCTGGAATTTTCCAAGCTGTTTAAAGTTAGTCAACTTAGTGTATGTAAACTTCTGACCCACCGGAATTGTGATACAGTGAAATAAACAATTGTTGGAAAAATTACTTGTGTCATCCACAAAGTAGATGTCCTAACTGACTTGCCAAAACTATAGTTTGTTAACAAGAAATTTGTGGAGTGGTTGAAAAATGAGTTTTAATGACTCCAACCTAAGTGTATGTAAACTTCTGACTTCAACTGTATGTTCCCAGTAAACGTTCTTCATTAATGACTGAAATAAGCAGGAGGTTTGTGAGAAAAGTGCTGTTGAGACTGACACACTTGAATGTACTTTAGTTTTGACTCTGTGGCTGATTCTAAAATCATTCCCTCATCCTCACACCTCCATTTGCGCGTTCACATACACCTCAGCCATATACGGAGGGAGTGAACATTATCGAGGGTGTATGGGGCGAATTAGACTCTCATATAGCCACTTCGACCGAGCCAGCAAGGCTGCCAGCTCCAGAGCCAAGTGGCATCCCAACATGCACTGCGTTATGTTTGGAGTTTTCGTACAAAAGAAGAGGCGTGTCTAATTATGAGCCCTGTTTATTATGTTTGTGTCTGATTGAGGCATGACACATGAAACAAAATACATCCCAAATGAAATGTTTAACTGTTACTGAAGTGAAGATAGTGTAAAAACGACAGGGGAATTAGTTCATTTGCATTTCATGCTTGTTCTATTATTTAAATGTGGAAAATGAATTGCTTCATTCAAGTCACGGGTGTGGCCTGAAGTTGAGGGGTTTATTGATCCTCTCGCCTCTCTTGAAGACACCCTCTGAGTTTCATCAGCAACACGTGACAACGGAGGCCACCTCCGAGCGAGTTGGTAGGATTGAGTGGCTAGTTTGGGATCAGTGGTTGAAAAAGTACCCAATTGTCATAAATATAAATGGTAAAGTACAGATACCCCCCAAAAACTACTTAAGTAGTACTTTCAAGTATTTTTACATAACTACTTTACACCACTGTTTGGGATTCACTGAATGATGTACAATGGCTTCAAGATGCCGACCAAAAGTAAACATTTGAATAAACTGCCCTAACCAAAAAAAAGGTTATCAAATTAATTGATTAGCGAAATGGATGGCCTCCCCTCTTGAGTACTGCAGTTGGTAATCTCTCTTCAGCCCTCAATATGTTGATTCAAGCAATCAATGGGCTAAAACTAATCATTCTTATAGCTAGACTCTCCAGATTGCATTTCCTTGAGTGCTATATTCATCAAAGTATAATGGGTAAAATCCATGAAATGATAAATAATCTGTACAATATGGCTCTGAGTTCACCCAACATGACAGCTCTCTTTCTATTGGGAGGTCAAATGTTTTCTCTCTGCACAGACACAACAGGTTGGGAAACATGTCCTGCTGTGGAGGGAAGGTGTACAACCCCAGCAGCGGCCAGATGAAGTGCTGTGCAGGGACTCTGTACGACCTGCAGGTTCAGGGCAGGCTCACAGAGGATACCCAGTGCTGTGGGAGTGTTCTGATGGAGGCCGGCTCCACCCAGACCTGCTGTTCTGCCCCAGGGCTAGACCTGCTCTATCCTACCCAGCCAGGGTTCACCTGCTGTGGGCACCGCTACCCTAACACATCCCTGTGGTCTTGCTGCGCGGGGGTACTGTACGCAGGGCCTGAACCACACACCACCGGCAAGAACGGGATTCCAGTAAAGTGGGAACAGGATATAATCCAAACTTGATTCCCAGTCCTGAGTTACACTGAAGTTTAAAGTTTAGAATGAAGTTTAAAGCATAGAATGAAATGAAACATTACTCAATACTTTGACCTTAAACCAGAACAGTGGGAAGCACTTTAAACTACACTGAAGAAAAATTAAAACGCAACATGTAAAGTGTTGGTCCTATGTTTCATGTGCTAAAATAAATCCTAGACATTTTCCATACACACAAAAAGCGTATTTCTCTCCAATTTTGTGCACGTGTTTACATCATCCCAATTAGTAAGCATTTCTACTTCGCCAAGATCATCTCACCACCTGACAAATGTGGCATATCAAACTGATTAAACACAGTGGTGTAAAGTACTAAAGTAAAAACACTTTCAAGTACTACTTCAGTCGTTTTTTGGGATATCTGTACTTTACTATTTCTTTTTTTGACTACTTCACTAAATTCCGAAAGAAAATAATGTACTTTTTACTCCATACATTTTCCCTGACACACAAAAGTACTCGTTACATGTGTAATGCTTAGCAGCACAGGAAAATGGACCAATTCAAACACTTATCAAAGAACATCCCTGGTCATATCTACTGCCTCTGATCTGACAGACTCACTAAAAACACATGCTTAGTTTGTAAATGATGTCTGAGTGTTGGAGTATGCCCCTGGCTATCTGTAAATAAAATAAAAACAAGAAAATGGTTCCATCTGGTTTCTTTAATATAAGGATTTTGAAATGATTGATACTTTAACTTTTAATAATTAAGAATATTTTAGAAAACACATTTACTTTATATTTAAAACCACATACTTATAGACTTTTACTCAAGTAGTATTTTATTGGATGACTTTCACTGGAGTCATTTTCTAATAAGGTATCTTTACTTTTACTCAAGTATGACTATTGAGTACTTTTCCCACAACTGATTAAATAGCATGGTCATTACACAGGTGCACCTTGTGCGGGGGTCAATAAAAGGCCACTTTAAAATGTGCAGTTTTATCTCACAGCACAATGCCACAGATGTTTTGTGCAATTGGTATGCTGACTGCAGGAATGACCACCAGAGCGGTTGCCAGAGAATTTTACGGTAATTTCTCTACCATATGCTGCCTCGAACATCGTTTTAGAGAGATATTGGTAGTGCGTCCAACGGGCCTCACAACCGCAGACCACATGTAACCACGCCAGCCCATGACTTCCACATCTGGCTTCTCCACCTGCGGAATCATCAGGGGGGGTGCTGAGAAATATTTCTGCCTGTAAAAAAACTCAATCTGATTGATTTGGACTGGCTCCCTAGTGGGTGGGTTTATGCCCTCCCATGGCTGCACCCTGGCCCAGTCTTGTGAAATCCATTGATTAGGGCCTAATGAATTCATTTCAATTGACTTACTTCTATTTCCTTATATGAACTGTAACTCAGAAAAATGTTTAATTATTGCATTTTTATTTTTGTCAGTATACTTTCGTTTTGACACTGCACAGTGGCTTCACAACGCTGATCAGAAGCGTGTGTGTGTGTCCAATTCTGCTAGGGACAGTGGAGTGTCTATGTTAACTGACAATAAGCTTAAAACTAGCATCTTTATGATCTCTCATGAGCCATATCTCAGTGTAAGTCATATTTTGTCTGTCTGGGTAGTGGTTTTCTGTAATATTATCACAAAAGACTGACTACATGTTTTGTTGCTATCTGTAATTGGTGCATCCCTTTTTGGATGATCTTTTTTAATTATAAATAAACTAAACTTAATTATAAATAAACTAAACTTAATTATAAATTAATTAAATAGAAACATCCTCTCACTGTCAACTGTGTTTATTTTCAGCAAACTTAACATATGTAAATATTTGTATGAACAGAACAATATTCAACAACTGACACAAACTGAACAAGTTCCACAGACATGTGACTAACATAAAATGTATTAATGTGTCCCTGAACAAAGGGGGGGTCAAAAATCAAAAGTAACAGTCAGTATCTGGTGTGGCCACCAGCTGCATTAAGTACTGCAGTGCATCTCCTCCTCATGGACTGCACCAGATTTGCCAGTTCTTGCTGTGAGATGTTACCCCACTCTTCCACCAAGGCACCTGCAAGTTCCTATACATTTCTGGGGGGTGGCCCTAGCCCTCACCCTCCGATCCAACAGGTTCCAGATGTGCTCAATGGGGATTGAGATCCGGGCTCTTCTCTGGCCATGGCAGAATACCTACATTCCTGTCTTGCAGGAAATCATGCACAGAACAAGCAGTATGGCTGGTGGCATTGTCATGCTGGAGGGTCATGTCAGGATGAGCCTGCAGAAAGGGTACCACATAAGGGAGGATGTCGTCTTCCCTTTAACACACAGTCCTGTCTGGTCCAGTGACGGTGGGTTTGTGCCCATAGGCAACTTTGTTGCCAGTGATGTCTGCCTTACAACAGGCCTACAAGCCCTCAGTCCAGCCTCTCTCAGCCTATTAGGGACAGTCTGAGCAGGGATTGTGTGTTCCTGGTGTAACTCGGGCAGTTGTTGTTGCCATCCTGTACCTGTCCCGCAGGTGTGATGTTCGGATGTACTGATCCCGTGCAGGTGTTGTTACATGTGGTCTGCCACTGCAAGGACGATCAGCTCCCTGTAGCGCCGTCTTACAGTACGGACATTGCAATTTATTGCCCTGGCCACATCTGCAGTCCTCATGCCTCCTTGCAGAATGCCAAAGGCACGTTCATTAAGATGAGCAGGGACACTGGGCATCTTTCTTTTGGTGTTTTTCAGAGTCAGTAGAAAGGCCTCTTTTGTGTCCTAAGTTTTCATAACTGTGACCTTCTGTCCTGCTAGGCAGGGAAGGGCAGGGACCTACCGTCTGTAAGCTGTTAGTGTCTTAACGACCGTTCCACAGGTGCATGTTCATTAATGTTTATGGTTCATTGAACAAGCATGGGAAACAGTGTTTAAACCCTTTACAATGAAGATCGGTGAAGTTACTTTTTACAAATTATCTTGGAAAGACAGGGTCCTGAAAAAAGGACAGTTATTTTTTTGCTAAGTTTATATACCCATTGATTCTTGAAGAATATAATTTGTCTCATGGGTTTAGTTTAACTGTCATACACCATCAGAACCCAAAATAAGCGTGTTTTAAGCTGTGAACAATGTACTTGTAACCAAACTCTGTATAGCCTCAAAACATGGTTAAAACCATTTTAAGCTCATGGAGTCTGCATCCATAGCCGTCTCTGAATTTGAGTGGTTACATTTCTCCAGCCCCATCTCTCAGCTGTTTACCAAAGACAGTGGCCCTGCGTATTTATTGCCTGGAGATTAAAGGGGCAATGGTACTAGGTTAATGATGTTTGTATTTTCTATAAATAGAGTACCACATTTTGTGCCATAACACCTATAAAACCTGGCGGGCAAACAGGGAAATGGTTCCAATTGTTTTTCCACCATTCATTTTTCCCAGAGGATTTTAGGAACACTTAAAATAAGGGTTGTGTGGACTCCCGAGTGGCGCAGCGGTCTAAGGCACTGCATAGCAGTGGTTGAGGCATCACTACAGACCCAGGTTAGATCCCAGGCTGCGTCACAACCGTCCGTGACCGGGAGTCCCACAGGACGGTGCACAATTAGCCCAGAGTTGTCCGGGTTAGGCCTAGAGGTCGACCGATTATGATTTTTCAACACCGATACCGATTATTGGAGGACCCCCCCAAAAAAAGCCGATGCCAATTAATCGTCCGATTTTATACATAATTAACACTTATTTTAACACAAATAAAATCAATTTCGTCTCAAATAAATAATGAAACATGTTCAATTTCGTTTAAATAATGCAAACACACAGCGTTGGAAAATAAGGTAAAAGTGCAATATGTGCCATGTAAAAAAGTTTACGTTTAAGTTCCTTGCTCAGAACATGAGACCATATGAAAGCTGTTGGTTCCTTTTAACATGAGTCTTCAATATTCCCAGTTAAGACGTTTTAGGTTGTCATTATTATAGGAATTATGACGCGTCGACTATTTCTCTTTATACCATTTGAATTTCATATACCTTTGACAATAGTCAAGGATGTTCTTATTGTATTGGCAGCCTAATCTCGGGAGTTGATAGCCGCTATCAAATCATAGACTTAATTATAATATAAACACACAGAAATACAAGCCTTAAGTCATTAATATGGTCAAATACGGAAACTTAGCATTTTAGTATTTTATCGAACGGGTAGCAACTCTAAGTCTAAATATTGATGTTACATTGCACAACCTTCAATGTTATGTCATAATTATGTAAAATTCTGGCAAATTATTTATGGTATTCACACAGTTCGCAACGAGCCAGGCGGCCCAAACTGCTGCATATACCTCGACTCTGCTTGCACTGAACGCGAGAAGTGACAATTTCTCTACTTAATATTGCCTGCTAACATGCATGTAGAATGTATGCACACATGACTGTAAGTCGCTTTTGGCATATATTATTATTATATATTATTTATTTTAACTAAATATGCAGGTTTTAAAAATATATACTTCTGTTTATTGATTTTAAGGCATTGATGTTTATGGTTAGGTACATTTGTGCAACGATTGTGCTTTTCTTGCAAATGTGCTTCTGTTAAACTTCACCAAACGGGTGATGATTTAAGTAGGCTGTGATTCAATGATTAATTAACAGGCACCGCATTGATTATATGCAACGCAGGACAAGCTAGTTAACCTAGTAATATTATCAACCATGTATAGTTAACTAGTAATTATGTTAAGATTGTTTTTCATAATATAAGTTTAATGCTAGCTAGCAACTTACCTTGGCTCCTTGCAGCCACAGGTCCTTTTGACGCTGCACTCGCGTAACAGGTGGTCAGCCTGCCACGCAGTCTCCTCGTGGATTGCAATGTAATCGGCCATAATCGGTGTCCAAAAAGGCAGATTACCGATTGTTATGAAAACTTGAAATCGGCCCCTAATTAATCCACTATGCCTCTAATTATCGGTCGACCTCTAGTTTGGCGGGGTGTTTTTTTTTACTCGAGCGACTCCTTGTGGTGGGCCGGGCGCCTGCAGGCTGACTGGTCGTCAGTTGAACAGTGTTTCCTCCAACACATTGGTGCAGGTGTTAAGTGCGGTTTGGTGGGCCTTATTTCGGAGGACGCATGACTCGACCTTCGCCTCTACCGAGCCCGTTGGGGAGTTGCAGCGATGAGACAAGATCAAAATTGGGGCGAAAAAGGGCTTGATGTATAGCGTAGGCTTACCCTGGCATGACGTTTTGATAACCTTTAAAAAGCCTTGCCATGGATTGCGCATGTGTGCCATTCAAAAGGTAAAGGGGCAAGACAAAAGATATAAGTGCCTTTGAACGGGTTATGGTAGCAGGTGCCAGCCGCACCAGTTTGTGTCAAGAACTGCAGCGCTACTGGGTTTGTCGTGCTCAACAGTTTCCTGTGTGTATCAAGAATGGTCCACAACCCAAAGGACATCCAGCCAACTTGACAACTGCGGGATGCATTGGAGTCAGCATTGGCCAGCACCCCTGTTGAATGCTTTCGACACCTTGTAGTATCCATGCCCAGACTAATTGAGGCTATTCTGAGGGCGTTAATGTCTTAGGTGTCCTTAATGTTTTGTGGACTCAAGTGTGTGTCAAGGTGGTCCTGCTTGGAGTGTGAATGTTATAGAACAATTGAAAAATCATAAGTCCAGGCAAAAATAGTTAAATCTGCTATTACTAGACACTTTGACATCAGTATTATTAACATTACAACCCGAGATTCTGTCGTTTCAGAACATTCAAAATAAATTCAAGTGACTGAAAAACAGAAATCAAGCCATCATAATTAATATATTTCTATTAATACCTACAAGGCTGTTTCTTGTTGTTGTTCAAGTTCGGAACATCGACCATTTGTTTAAAATGGAGGGTAGACTGGCTTTCGCGGGTAGTGTTGGACAGGTTGTGCATCCTGGTTCCCTTCATGTCACACTTGGTTCTGGACCCTTCCAGATTCCTCCAGCACAACTCACCAATTTCCCCACCATGACACATTGCGTTCACACATGGAATGATTTTTTTTTTAAAGAAATCACAAGAAATCCACAGATGGCGCAAAGATCTGAAAATTCTGAGATATGTACTGCAACTATCCACCCTCAACTGGGCCTCCAACATTCACAACCTGGCCTCCAAATCATTACTGTTACCCAAAATATAAAGAATACAGTACATCACATTTGTTTTACTTCACTTGAACTAAAAAAAAAAATAGGAAGTCCACATTAATTACAATTCGCTGCAGATCCCCCCACACAAAGAGGGAGAGTTAGACTGAAATTTGTAGCGGTGTCCATGACAGAATACAATGACTTCTTTTCTCTGGCAAATGACATTTCACTCTGCCTGGTTTCCACAGGTCCTCTTCACCCCAGGAGCGAGGGCGAGAAAGGCGGATAAGTTGGTCGTGGTTAATCGTTCTTCTTCTCATCCTTTGCTTTTTCTGTTATGGCTGCGACCTCCCCAGTGGCTGCGACCTCCCCAGTGGCTGCGACCTCCCCCTGCGCTGTGCTGTCCTTGTTAGGATCCACTCCAGTGGGTTCCGCTCCGCTGGTGCCAAATTCGTTCATCCGGTTGGGATCCACCCTGTAGATCCAGCGCTGGTACAGGTAGACAAAGAATACTACGTCTGTGGGAGGGAAACAGAGTTATTACAGGGGAACTAGGGATGTAACGTTCACCAAAACCAACAGTTTGATACATATCGCTGTTTCGGGGGTCACGGTTCGGTTTCAGTACAGCAGGAAAATGAAACGCTAACAATTACTGTAGTAACAATTGTTTTGGTATTCCTGATTCCATGTATGATCATGAGTCATATAAAGCCTGAAGAGAGCACCATCACGAGTACCAACATGTTGCATTTTTATAAAGTAAAACAATTACTCAACACTAAAATAAAGTGCAATATGCATGTGATGTCAATATGTAAAACATGGCTTGGACATTGCGCACTGAGTGTACAAAACATTAAGGACACCATCCTAATACTGAGTTGCACCCCACCTTTTGCCCTCAGAACAGCCTTAATTCGTCGGGACATGAACTCTACAAGGTGTCGAAAGCGTTCCACAGAGATGCTGGCCCATGTTGACACCAATGCTTCACACAGTGTGTGTCAAGTTGGCTGGATATCCTTTGGGTGGTAGACATTTCTTGATACACACAGGAAACTGTTGAGCACGACAAACCCAGTAGCGCTGCAGTTCTTGACACCGCTACCATAACCTGTTCAAAAGACACTTCAATCTGTATCTTGCCCACCCCTCCTCTGAATGGCACAGCTACACAATCCATGTGTCAAGGCTTGAAAATCTTTCTTTAACCTGGTCTCCTCCCCTTCATGTAAACCAGGGATGGGCCCGCAGACCATTTTGTAGACCAAATGGACCAACTCAGTCGAGGTCTCAACTTACTGTTTAGAGTTAGAATAATAGATTACAAACGGTGAAATTTGAAAATGTGGTTGTGCATCAGAAGTTCGTCTAGCGGCCAGCTAACTAAACTTGTAGTAAGCATGGTCGAATTACTGACCGGGTGAGGCCCACTGTCCATCAGTTAGCATATTAAAACCTGCAAACATTTGCCTCCACCCTATGGCAAAATGTGTAGAATTGCAGGAAACTAGCTGTAAAACTCCCATTTTCTTTCTCTCCGCCGCATGGCAAAATGACTAGAATAGCATGTGTAGAATTGCAGGAAATTAACTTAAAAACGTAATTTCTCTCTTCTCGCTGTCACGCATCATACCGGCTGTATTTCTGTATTTAAAAAAAAAAGTTATATATCTTAAACGTGATTGCTAACATGCAAAACAAATGTGGGACTATGTCAACAATATACTAATGAAACAAATACCAATAGATGTTTTTGGGGTGAAATGTTTCTAAGTAGCTCTCTGTAGGTTTGGAGGTCCATCTGTAGCAGGGATGGGCAACTCCAGTCCTCTGGGCCACACTTTTGCCCCAGCTAACACACCTGACTCCAATAATCAACTAATCATGATCTTCAGTTTAGAATGGAATTAGTTTAATCAGCTGTGATAGAGATGGTGTGACACCAGTCCTCGAGGACCTGTAGTAAGCGCAATACATGGTGCATTGGCAAACTCATTGACAACCTCAGCTTTAGTGGGTTAACTGCCTTATTCAGGGGCAGAACGACAGATTTTTACCGTGTCAGCTCGGGGATTCGATCTAGCAACCTTTCGGTTACTAGTCCAACGTTCTAACCACTAGGCTACCTGCCGCCCAATCGAATGAATTACTTTAGGCTTGGCCTATTTAGTAGGCTATTTTTCAGCATAAAGCTGAGTGACTCACCCATTTTTAGCTTTGGATCAAAATAAATAAGTACAGACATTCTTTCTGATAGTCTTTAATAAATAAATGTTTTGACTAAGTGAATCTGCTCATGTATATGTTAAATAATTTGATATTGTGGTTACAATAAAGAATGCAAACAAAATAAATCCTATTCATAATTAATTATCGGATTCGTGTTAGGAGCTGTAATGTGGAACAACCCGCCAACTGACAGAAATATTCACACCTCCGTTAATTTACAAGGGACAGTCTAACAGCTCGGCTAGGTGTGAAAAATCCCAATTTGTGCCAGTTTAGACAACAGATAGATTCTGCGGTCAGTCAGAGTTGAGTCATATTGTAAAGTGTACCCTAATGGCCAAACTTGCAATGTATTCGAGGCTTAGTTGTGCTAAATGCGGATGACACATTTCAGTTGTACAACTGACTAGGTATCCCCCTTTCCTTTAAGTCCTCTAAAGTTTTACATTTAACTTAATATCACAGAACTGAATTACCCTAAAGAAAAATGTATCAACCCCTAAAAAATGTCAATATATTATAATCCGCAAAATTCAAACTAAAGACTGGGTATGCTAAAGATGATCAGAAATAATTTATTTAACCCTGCTTTTATAGTATAACTTGTTTTGAACGAAAGCCCCAAACAAGTGAATCACTCGGCCCTGTGCTGAAAAATATGCTGAAACAACCTTCAGTGCGCCATTGAATTGTCAACTTTCCCTATATGTTGATATGTGCATAGTGGTCGAAAATTGATGATACAGGAAACACTTAATTACACTGAATACAAATATAAACCTCAAAATGTATAGTAATTTGTCCCATGTTTCACGAGTTTAAATAAAAGATCCATGAAATGTTCCATACGTACAAAAAGCTTATTTATCAAAAATGTTGGACTAGTGTGTTTACATCCGTATTAGTGAGCATTTCTCCTTGGTCAAGATAATCCATCCACCTTACAGGTGTGGCATATCAAGAAGCTGATTAAACAGTATGACCATTACACAGGTGCACCTTGTGCTGGGGACAAAAGGCCACTAACAATGAAGTTGTCACACCACAAGTTGAGGGAGTGTGCAATTGGCATGCTGACTGCAGGAATGTCCTTCAGACCTGTTGGTCCCAAGCACAAAGCGAGGTCCATACAGAAATGCTTTGTCGAGAGCGGTGTGGAATAACTTGACTGGCCTGCACAGAGCCCTGACCTCAACTCCATCAAACACCTTTGGGATTAATTGGAAAGCCGACTGCAAGCTAGGCCTAATCGCCCAACATCAGTTGCCCGACCTCACTAATGCTCATGGCTGAATGGAAGCAAGAACCCGCAGCAATGTTCCAATATCTAGTGGAAAGCCTTCCCAGAAGAGTGGAGGCTGTTATAGCAGCAAGGGGGGGGGACCAACACAATATTAATACCCATGATTTTGGAATGAGATGTTTGACGAGCAGCTGTCCAAATACTTGGTCATGTAGTGTAAATCAACAGGAATAAGACATATGCTGCTTTTGTTGCCCGTTTGAGTGTTTAATAGCCTACTGATTGCGTAAGCACCAAGCCTCAAATAACTGCAAAACGGTCAGCTAAAGCAATTTCACAAATGTGTTTTTAATCTTTGCTATGCTGTAATAAAGGCTTTTTTTGTAAGACGACTCTCTGGTATTACTTATTTATATAGTGTTGTGTACACTGTTCCAAAACAGGCAGAAATATAATGTAAGCCAACATGTCGTTAGTCACAATCTGCAAGCAGCTCTCACTCCTCTACTCTCCTTTTTCCCCACACCTCATTGTTATTATTACAATTATTATGATCATCACTATAATAAGTAATGTCATTATCATTAGTAAGCTTAGTATAGTATCATTGTATAACCACCGTTGAGCTGTAGGCCTAAGAGTAAATCCCGTTTAGTTTTAATACCGTAACTTGTTATGCGTGAAGCCTTTCCAGTCACATGAGTTCCACCTCGTTGTCAACACCTCATAAGCAGCCCTAACATATTAAACATGAATTATATACTAATGGTTGTATATCAATTTCACCTACTGTAGATGAAAAAAGCTTGCCAAGTTTTCCAATTGTTTTTACTGGTTCCACTTCTGTATTTCATCACTAGGTGGAGACATTGAGCACCAATCTGTATGGTCTACCACACATCTCTCGTGAGCACCACCAGCTGAAGAGAGTTATCCCTAATTGTCTTCCCCATGGCCTAGATCCCCCAATCCCAAATCTGGGCCTCGGAGCCAGTTCCACTGCATTTTTTCATTGTTCCCCTCTAAATCAGGGACTGATCTTGAACCTGGAACACCAGGTGTGTGCAATTAAATAATTATCAGGTAGAACAGAAAACCAGCAGGCTCCGAACCTCGTAGGGTAAGAGTTGAGCACCCCTGCCCTATATAAACTTGTCCATTCACTTTGTGATTATCCACTGAAGGCAGAAACGTCAATGTTTTTAAACTTGCTTAATAAAACAATTTCTCATGGTCAGTGAGTGTTGTGCCTTTTCCTTTCCAATGCGGTTTACACGTTTCTAGGTTACACCTCGGGCTCACGTTGGTTAAGCAACCTCTACTTTTTCCCGTATAATTATCAACCCATAAATAATCTACACCTACATGCAAAATTCTCTCGACAATGATTTTACATCAGGCCTAATTGACATATGCCTAAAATACCACTAGGCTAATAATCACATTTTGCTTTTGATTATTTAAATCAACCTACGTTATTTCAAGTTATCCATTTGTAGCGCATAAAAAAATTGATTTAGAGAGTTGTTGAAAAGGAGTTAGGAGTGTGTTGATATGAACGGTAATATGATCAAAATTCCTCTCAACAGGCATAATACTGTACGATTCAGTGCAATGCCTATCAACATATCAGAATAGGTTAAATAAAGGTTCTGCATGCCAACATATAAAGGCAAGAATTAGGAGTAGGCAAAGTGATCGTGTCAAGTGTAAATCATTCGGCAGCCTAAACTATTATTGGGATACAAAAGAAGCCATCCAACCTTGATGGGCCATCAGCAGGATAATAGACTTGCTGAGTTGAGTTCTATTTTTAGGGACTAAAAATGTATGTATGTATAGCCAGGCCTGGAATTTCATGATTTTAGGGTCATGGCCATTCGGCCTTCAATAGCTGCCAGGGCACCAAGGCCCTCTGCAAGGGCACCAAAGCCATTAACCAAAATAGCTGAATGTGGTTGGCTGATTGCTCACCAGCTGTACGAGTCCCATAAAGCTGCCAGAAGGGCAGCACACAGAGAAAGGGACTGGGGGAAGAAAGGTGACTTCCGTATCGTTGGAGACGGTGCCTGAGGTAAAAGGAGGGAGTTCAGTTTTTGTGCCCGACAGGATACAGCAAGACCCGGAGCCCAGAAGACGGTATCCTGGAAAGGGTCTCATGGGGGAGACCTATCCTTTTCTTTTGATTTATTATTTAAATAAACACCCTTGAAACCGAGCTAATCTTACTCTGTCCGTGTCTGATCTGTGTAAACGTCTTGACCAAACCCCTTGGTCTGCCACAATAGGCTAAACGGCAGTCATGTTTGACAAATATAATGTAGGAACATTATTGTCGAATGGCTTGATTCTGTCGACATACTTGAGTCACCTTTTGTTCTGATAGAGAAAGGCTAGTGCCTGTTGCACACTGCAACACCCACCGTGCCACCGTTCCACAGGTGCATGTTCATTAATGTTTATGGTTCATTGAACAAGCATGGGAAACAGTGTTTAAACCCTTTACAATGAAGATATTAGGATTTTTACAAATGATCTTTGAAAGACAGGGTCCTGAAAAGGGACGTTTATTTTTTTGCTGAGTTTAGTATGTAGTATATTAGTATGGGTATTCGAACACAGCTTGAGACTATTTAACCATAAACGTAATTGTTTAAAACACAGTCGTTTGTCATTTTATGAGACATGTCTTGCCACGTTCTGACCATAGGAATGTTAAGGGGATTCTTTTATAAACACTTCTTCATATGCAATTGAAGTCAGTATTTATTTCTCTCATGTTCTCAACTTTCTTTTGTTGTCTAGCAGCCTAAGACAAGTGTTCTAATATTAAACAACCCATGTTTGTTGATGAGTCTTTGTGTCTTCCCTATTTCTGAAGGATATTTTCATCCCTGTCATATTTGCGGTGCACTTCTGAGAAGGGTGTTTTCCCGCCAATTGCATTTTGGAACATTTGTGCTTATAGCCTACGGCAGTTTGCGCATTGCTGGACTTCTGTGAAGAAATAGTTTATCAACATTTTTAGCAAACATTGGGATCTGTTGCATCAGCCTCGTTGCTTGTAAATGTTTAAAAATAATAATGCATGTACAGTGGTTGTATTCATTTGGGATCTATTGCGTCCCACAACTGTCCCAGTGTATGTTTGGAATATTTCTCTCACACAGAAAGGGCAAGCTGATCAATAGAGGTCAACATTTCTACTATAGATTGACATACGCTAGAGTTTTTTTGCTGTTCGTTAGGCCTACTCATCCTGTTGGCTGACGAAAAGTACATGCGGACAGAGCTAACATTTTCAATATGAGCCTCCAAATTAAATAAGGACGCGATCCGATGAATCCGTCTGTCTTGTGGCCTCACTGAACGCTTCGATGCCTGTGAGGACACTGATCACGTGATGGGCATTGGCTAATAAGAATTAAGATACTTGGTGATTGGTAGCAGGGAATTCATTAACTTAAATTCAGACCATTTGAAAACACAACAAATACAATAATAGTACAGCCCAGATTAAAAACAGTCACATTCCACCGTGATTGCAATTGCTTTAGCCAACATGTTGCAGTTCATTTATTGTTTAATTATTCTAGGCTCCTTTTTCACTTATTTTTATAAATAAAATGCTTGAACGAAATTATCAGACCAAAAGATAACAGTTCACCTAACAAGACTGAAGTTTGAAATGTCTAACTCAATATCAGACCTGATTTTCCATAATTAAAATGCCTCAACCCCCTACATAATGTAAATGTATTATAATCCACATAATAATCAAAGCCACCTTATAATAGGGCATGATGTACAGTATATACTGTATATCCAAGAGTAAGTAGTATACAGTATTTGTTCATCAGCATCTATGTGTTTTCGTTAATAAAGACGCCCTCTGGTGGTTCAAATGAGCATTAATGGCCAACACTGCGACTCACTGACACGTGTCCCAGCATACCGCTCACTATAATGCAACTTCTTAAATGATGAACCACTGTAGTCGTTTTAACATAACAGCCCAAATTATTATTTTTTCAGCGCCGGTGTACTCAAGAGGCATACAACGCCGAGTATGCATAGCCTACAGCCAATGACGTGAATGTCGAATGAAGGCAGCCCCCCCTGCACCTCTCTGATTCAGAGGGGTTGGGTTAAATGCTGTACACTCATTTCAGTTGAATGCAGTGAGTTGTACAACTGACTAAGTATCCCCCTTTCCCTACAGGCTTAGTGTTTTGATTTTGTACATCATTTTTAAATCCATTATTTTGGGCCCACGGTGCGGCCCGAACAGCAGTCCCCATACCAAACGGTTCGGTAGGAATATGTGTACCGTTAAAACACTAGTTTATTAGGGAACTAGTTTATTTTTATTTTTATATATCAACGGGATAGTCATTGTTAAGAACCCGAATAGGCTGTACTAAGTGTATGAAATATGTGTGTTTGGAGGGCAGTAAGTAATAACGCACCGTCTCTGAGACATCCTATCCTGTACATCATGGGCATCTTGATGACAAAGGCGAACAGGTCGTCGATGAAGGTGTTCAGTGCCTTGTAGGTGAGCATCCTCCATGGGAGGTGGGCCACAGACTTCATCTTATAGTTGATGAACAGCTGGGGCGTCATCGTGATGAAACCTGAGCCAATCACAAAGCAGACACGACAACACGTCATTGAGGGTAGAATATCTCTCAGAATGTCAATTAATAAAAAAAAGTCATTTAGGAGAGAATGACAAGGACAGACTATCAATAAAGCTAGACTGGCTGCTAGGACAGACTGTCAATAAGGATTAGACTATGTAAATGAGGATTAAGACGGCATAGACTGCCACTTGTCCTGGACTGCACAAGAGATATTTAGCGATGTGATCATCACAGCATAGAAAACGAGAGGAAAGGATGATTTTCCAAGACCAGGGTGGAGCTCAGTCCCATTACAGATAAAAATCAGGCAAAATATATCACGCTTCTGAACAATGACCACCAGTGACTCACCAAAGGTTAACAAGAAGCCATAGAGCATGCCCAGTACGAATGAGTACCAGCCTTTGTGCTCTTGGTACAACACACTGTAGACGGCATAGCATCCAAACAGAGGGTAGAGCAGCCATGACAGGTATTTGAAGGCCATCTGCGCAGAGGCAAGAGGACAGGACAAAAACCATCAGTACAAGATTGTCCATGCGAGCGGTAAATGAAGAGAGAATGGTGGTGCCGCGTTGACGCGTTTCCTTACGTCGTCGAAGACTTTGGTGGAGGACTGCACGTACGTTGACTTGTCTTTTATTGATAAGCGTGGGAGGATCCCGAACAATTTGTTCTCTCTGTCCAACTGGGGAGGAGACACATCCGGATGAGCAAACAGGGATTCATTTGTGCAACCAAACGCATTGAAATACCCGTCGTCCATCTCACCTTGACGTCCATGACCTTGGTGATCTTCCAGAAGTCGATGAGCAGGCCGATGAACACGCTGACCTGGATGTTATGGGACACGAGATGGGGATTAGTAAAGGGACCACTCCGCTATAGTACAATGGTCATGAATGACATGCGTACAGAGCCTGCCGTGATGAGTGACATTACAAAGGGTCTGGTGACAAGTCTTTATTTAATCCTTTTTGAGAATAAATGAAAAACCCACTGACCTGCACCACGAAGTTGGTCTCATTGTCCAGGATGTAGAGCAGCACCACCAGGGACTGGAACACCCCAAAGATGATGGAGCGCACAGAGAGACCCTCCATAGACTGCCTGCTGTTCCAGAACTGGATGTCTGACACACACACACACACACACACACACACACACACACACGAGTATAGAAACAACATTCTACCACACCGTAGAACACATATAATCCAAAAGTGGTCTTCTAATAGGCAGTTAAGCTGTGGGAACAGAGGCACGGCGAGCTCACCATTCTTAAATGCCAGGAACTCGAAGATGCTGTGTACGATGGAGACCACGATGGTCACGCCCAGGAGGTACGGATTGGTTTCCAGCAGGGCCACCTACAGAGACAACACAGTTCCTTAGCAACTGTTACCAGGGAAACAACATGGAGTCTAGACTCCGGGACCAGTCTGATTCTAAGATGTGCTACATTGGAGGATCAAAAGCAAAACCGAGATCTATATCTCCTTCTCTATTTACACCCTGCCCCGGCCTATGACCTCTAACCCCTGACCTTGACAGAGTCCTGGTCCTCGTCAGACTGCTCGTAGGTGTCCTCTGGCAGGAAGTTCCATGGTGAGCGGGCGTTCTGGGCAGCGTAGAGCTGCCAGCGCCACAGGGACAGTGGGCAGTAGGACAGGCGCAGAGGCAGCGACTGCAGGCTCTCATTGATGGGGTAGTAGTCTTTCTGCAGGTTCCAGTAGTCGTTGAAGTAGACGATAGGATAGTAGTCACCGCTCACCGCGTCAAACTTCACATCTGTAGGGTTGGGAAGGGTAAAAATAATGGGTTGAGAAAATGAGACAGCCAGAATAGAGCAGTAACTAAAAGGTGGTCCTTCTGTAGCTCAGTTGGTAGAGCATGGCGCTTGTAACGCCAGGGTAGTGGGTTCAATCCCCGGGACCACCCATACGTAGAATGTATGCACACATGACTGTAAGTCGCTTTGGATAAAAGCGTCTGCTAAATGGCATATATTATATTATTATTATATTATAGTTAGATTTTTGTAAAGAAGCAGTAGATCTCAACTCTCCTAGTACATGCTCTGGTATAACCCACTGAGAAGCGTGAGAATAGGTGGGTAGAGCTTACGTTGGTCCAGTGGAGGGGGGACCGAGCCCTTGACCCAGGCTGTATGGTCGTCCACCATGTTGATGGTGAGGTTGGGGTGCCAGTGGGAGATGATCTCCACTGGGCCGTGGCTCTCCGCTCGCTGGGGGATAGGAAAGAGGAATGGCAGTCAGTCAATACTGTGTGGACTGGGTCTACGGACTGAAAAGGAATGAGGTCTATGAATCATGGTAAACACATCTGACCTTGATCATCTCCGGGTCGGTCTCGGTCTCCCCCGTCAGCAGGTTCTTAGTCTTCACGAACTTCCTGCGTTTGAACTTGTTCAGCACTGAAAGAGTCAAAGAGGAGTCAAACCACTTACACACTAGTTTGAAAAGGTAATTCATGCACCAGAGTAGGCGGTGTGTGTCCGTCACTTACTTCGCGTGGCATGGACTGTTGCTAGCCGACGATACTGGCTCTTGCGTTTGGGGTCTGGGTGGAATCCGGTCTTTGTGAAATACACGTGGATGTAGAGGGAACCATTCATTTGCACCTTCTGTAGCACATAGGATCAGAGAGAGAGATTAGAAAATCCTACTATTACCTCTCCCTCCCCAGTCTCCCCCCCTTCACCTCTTGGATGTCCAGGTCCAGTGATTGCTCATAGCAGCCATCCCCCTCGTCTCCAGTGTTCCAGTCTCCGTAGACCAGGTCTCTATGGAACCAGAACAGGGACTGTGTGTCGTTGAAGTCAGAGAAGACCTCATCCTGGGAGATGTACACATACAGGTCCTGAGGACAGAAGGAAAAACAGGTTAACATTTATTTCCTTCATGTTCTCCTATTGATTTGCCCATATGGTACTACTTTGGGTGGTTGTTTGCTGTGGCACAGCTTCTTTGTCCGGCAGTGTGCACTAAATTACTGAGCGCAAGTCAACAAGCGAGCCAGGACCAAGCTCGTCAACGGACACCAGCTGTTCACCCAGAGAACCTACAATGAGCAGCAGGCACAGACCAAAGGTCAACCAGGAAGTCAATAGTCACATGACCTGGGGTTAATTGCTTATGCAGAACGGTGCGAAAAGGTTGGCGTACCATGAGGCTTTCCTTGGGGAAAAGGTTTCGGCTGGGTAAATGCGGTGCCCCTGCTGGGGTACTTGGGTCTGGTGTAGAGGACCTGCGGAACCAGCTGCTGATGGCCCAGATGACGAAGATCCTGCAGAGGACGAGGACAAGGGAAGAGAAGGTCAGCTTTGTCTAATTGAAACCAATTCAACATTTTGAAAAATCCCTTTACACTACACATTTTACTAAGTGGGTTGCTTGGGACCATAGAAACATAATTATACTTCTATGATTGAGACCACTCAACTGACATCACCCCATTGAAGTTTAAACTTAAACCAGTTAAGGTAAGGGTTAATGTTCGGGTAGTACCAACGATCCCACTTAGCATCTACCGTAAATAAGTGTGTGTGTCTGAAACAAAAAGGTTGAGATAAAGACAAGCGGTTGTTTATATATATATATATATATTTAGCATTAGACGTTGGAAAGGATTGAACCTTGTTGCCTAATCTGATGGTCTCGTTTCCCATCGAGCTACCACTGTCAGGCTCACAACAACGGGGGGTTCTTCCAAGTTTGACATCTTGTTTTGAGCTTCAAGTAATCAGCTGACTGAAATACTCTAGGGGAATGTGTTGCAACAGTATGACACTCTCACACCGTACTGCTTCTATGATAAGAGCCAACTCTCCTGGTACTCATTAATGCACCTTCATGTCGTTCTAACCCCTCGCTGGCCCCAGCACTCTGTTTCTGGTCTCCACTCATGAGAAGACCAGCAGAGTATAGTGATTCCAATAGGTTGAGAACATGTATCATCATCTAGCAAACACTGAAAGTTAAACAAAATCACACCTTTAAGACACCTCCGAGATTAATTTAATTAAATGCTGCTGGTGTGCATGACATGAATGAAGGTCTTTAGTCATTGTATCAACAACCAAGGTTGCCTCCCTATCACTTTAAACCCTGTGTCTTGAAGTGTGAACTGGTTTCTCTCTAATGAGTGCAATGTGTCTCTGGCAACAATCCCCTGATATGACACCACAATACAAAGCCTGCATTTGAATCTATTAGGCACTGTAAATTAATTGACTGCGGGAGCTGTAATGGGACTGAGCTCCACCCTGATTCTAACAGACCTAAACTAGCAGACCACTCTAGGTGAATGGCATGGCCCCCAGGCCCCCAAGGATTGCCTTACCATCAACCCTACTACTTAAAAACACATTCCACATACAAGTAAACAGGGGCTGTCTATTGTCTATTCATATCAGTGTGTGTGTGTGTACACACATCTCTGACCCACCTGAAGAGGACTCCTTTTATGACCGACCATGCATTGGGTGGTGGAGCCGGCTGTTGCGGTGCAGGGTCCCCAGTAGCAGTCTGTACAGCCTGGCCATCCACGGCTGCAACAGCTCCATTGCTGCTCACCTACACACACACACACACACACACACACACACACACACACACACACACACACACACACACAGGGAATCCTAAAAATAGGTTTCCTTCCACTAGCTAATTATAGACTAAAAAGATACAGGTTTTTTCCATCAAACTGGCTTGTTACGGATGAAAAGCTGTGCCTGATGACATAGCATAGTGCAAATAAACAGCAGATTTTCAGCATAAGTTTCCATGTACTGCATAAAAAAACAGAAGTTCAATGGGATTCCATAGCATTTCCATTGGTTGTCACAAAAACTGTTGCTATCAATAGTAAACTTGCCCAATCTTGTCTTGGTGGATGCCCTCTAGACAACAGTTTACTGATAAAGGAGAGTGTAGCTTGCAAAAAAATGTTTATTTTATTTTTAAACACATCATCCATTTCACTAGCTCGGTGACAGATTTTCATGCGAATATTCTAAACTTTGCCTAAACAAAATATGTACATTTTCCCACCAGAGACGTTTCTATCAAACGGACTAGTTTTGGATAAAAGTCTGTGCATGATGACATGGTGCACATGACGACTTTTGCTGTTCAATTCCCATGTACGTTTTCAACTCTAAATGTTGTGTTATATAGAATGTGCCCAATCTGGTATTGCGTGTATAGCCTACATAATAAGATTATTATGGACAAAAGAGCCAGTTTTCAAAATATCAAAACGGCAGCCAAGCATCAACAGAATAAGACGCTCAATATTTATTGAAAAGGAGCATCAAGCTTGTCACCTTGCACTTTCACCACCCTGTGAAGTCATCAATTGATTTAATCTGTAGCTGAATAAAATGCATGGTTTTCCGAGTCGTAGTGGGACGACCACATATCATCGTGTGAGTCACGCGATGATATCAAAATTTACTTGGATATCCACCTCCATTTATTGCATAAAACATTTTACCGACACAAAAAGATCCCACAATGTTGAACGAACAAATTGCCTTAAGAAATTGTCTGTTGTAGGGATTAGAGGTCGACCAATTATGATTTTTCAATGCCGATACCGATTATTGGAGGACCAAAAAAAGCCGATGCTAATTAATCGGACAATTTCAATTTTTTATTTGTAATAATGACAATTACAACAATACCGAATGAACACTTATTTTAACTTAATATCACATCAATAAAATAAATTTAGCCTCAAATAAATAATGAAACATGTTCAATTTGGTTTAAATAATGCAAAAACAAAATGTTGGAGAAGAAAGTAAAAGTGCAATATGTGCCTGTATGAAAGCTAACGTTTAAGTTCCTTGCTCAGAACATGAGAACATATAAAGGCTGGTGGTTCCTTTTAACACGAGCCTTCAATATTCCCAGGTAAGAAGTTTTAGGTTGTAGTTATTATAGGAATTCTAGGACTATTTCTCTCTGTACGATTTGTATTTCATATACCTTTGCCTATTGGATGTTCTTATAGGCACTTTAGTATTGCCAGTATAACAGTATAGCTTCTGTCCCTCTCCTCGTCCCTACCTGGGATCAAACCAGGAACACATCGACAACAGCCACCCTCGAAGCATCGTTACCCATCGCTCCACAAAAGCCGCGGCCCTTGCAGAGCAAGGGGAACAACCACTCCAAGTCTCAGAGCGAGTGACGTTTGAAACGCTATTAGCGCACACCCCGCTAACTAGCTAGCCATTTCACATCAGTTACACCAGCATAATCTCGGGAGTTGATAGGCTTGATGTCATAAACAGCGCAATGCTTGAAGCCGAGCGAAGAGCTGCTGGCAAAACGCACTAAATTGCTGTTTGAATGAATGCTTGTATGCTGGTGCCTACCATTGCTCAGTCAGACTGCTCTATCAAATAGACTTAATTATAACATAATATAATAATATGGTCGAATCCGGAAACTATCATCTCGAAAACAAAACATGTATTCTTTCGGGAGGCATCCATAAGTCTAATTATTCCTGTACCCTCGCAAGGCAGCCGGCCCAGAAATCCCTAGCCGTGTCCTCAGAGCATGCGCAGACCAGCTGGCTGGACATATTCAATCTCTCCCTATCCCGGTCTGCTGTCCCCACATACGTCAAAATGTCCCCCATTGCTTTCTTGGGTACAGGAACAAAGGTAACTTAACCAAATGACAATCGACTAGTCGCACCCACTTCTGTCATCATGAAGTGCTTTGAGAGACTAGTCGAGGATCATATCACCTCTCCCTTACCTGCCACCCTAGATCCACTTCAATTTGCTTATCGCCCCAATAGATCTACAGATGATGCAATCGCCATCGCACTGCCCTATTCCATCTGGTCAAGAGGAATACCTATGTAAGAATATTGTTAATTGACTATAGCTCAGCCTTCAACACCATAGTACCCTCCAAGCTCATCACTAAGCTTGGGGCCATGGGTCTGAACCCCGCACTGTGCAACTGGGTCCTGAACTTAGAAAGTTAGGAAACATCACCTCCACTTCGCTGATCCTCAACACAGGGGCCCCACAAGGGTGTGTTCAGCTCCCTCCTGTAACCCCTGTTCACCCATGACTGCGTGGCCACACACGCCTCCAACTCAATCATCAAGTTTGCAGACGACACAACATCTCCATGGAGATGTGGGCCCAGGAATATAACATCTCATCCAACGTCAACAAAACAAAGGAGCTGATCATGGACTTAAGGAAACAGCAGAGGAAGCACCCCCCTATCCACATCGACTGGACCACAGTGGAGAAGGTGGAAAGCTTCAAGTTCCTCGGCGCACACTTCACTGACAAACTGAAATGGTCCATCCAGACAGACAGACTGTGCAACAGCTCCAAAATTTGGCTTAACAACTAAAACCCTCAATCATTTACAGATGCACAATTGAGAGCATCCTGTCGTGGTGTATCACCGCCTGGTATGGCAACTACACCGAAGGCCAAAAAGATCATCAAGGACAACAACCACCCGAGCCACTGCCTGTTCACCTCACTATCATCCAGAAGGCGAGGTCATTACTGGTGCATCAAAGCTGGGACCCAGAGACTGAAAAACAACTTTTATCTTCAGGCCATCAGACTTAAATAGCCATCACTAGCCAGCTACCATCTGGTTACTCAACCCTGCACATTAGAAGCTGCTGCCCTATATACATAGACTTGAAATCACCGGCCACTTGAATAACTGGAACAAGTCACTTTAATAAATGTTTACAAATTTTGCATTACACATCTCATATGTATATACTGCATTCTATTCTACTGTATTTTAGTCTATGCCGCTCCGATATTGCCCATCCAAATATTGCTATATTCTTAACTCCATTCCTTTAAATGTGTGTATATTATGAAAATGTTAGATATTACTGCACTGTTGGAGCTAGCAACACAAGCATTACACTACACCCGCAACACCACCTGCTAAACATGTGCATGTGACCAATAAAATTAGATTTGATGAAAATCTCCATTAGAAACTTAGAAAGAGGGGGAATCTAATAGCAACAACTAGGATGAGTTTCTAACAGGACTAGGATTGTGCCTTTGGCTTCTGGACAACGAAAGAAAGTTGATATGAAAACCAATTGAACAGGGGGGCCATTTTCATTAATGGCATGAGGATGTCTTTATAAAATAATTGCCCCCACATTTCTATGAATGGATTTTCACAAGGCTACTTTGAAGCAAGGCAAGACATGACTCAAAGTAAAACATTGAGGTTTCAAAGAAATATACAGCGGTACGCTCTTTTAGTTGTTATTTGTTGAGCAATTACTGTGCTTACCAAAGCACATTTCACTTCAGCACGGGCTTTTTGAGGAGCTATTCTCCTGCACTGTGTGTGACAGGTGATCGGCTACTCCGCTTGGCAAACTAGCCTCCGTATGCTGTGCATGTGTGATAAAAAAAGATGCATGACAAAATTGAAAATAAACACACACCAATTTAATTCCACTCAATTATGCAAATGCACCTACAGACCGATAAGCATTACTGGACAAATGTATTTTCGGCTGCTAACCAATTAATGGTTAACATCCCTAGTCTGTCGGCATTCATAAAATTGTACCAAAACTTCCGGTTTCCATTACAGCTGTCATGATTTTACTCACATAAAACTGTAGATGGAAATGTGGTTAGACAACAAAAAATTTGCCTATGTCTGGAGTATTTTGTTCTGTCGACAGTAGAACATTTTAACCAAAAATGTGCAGTTTCCATGATCACTATAAGAAAAGATCAATGGGGCGGCAGGGTAGCCTAGTGGTTAGAGCGTTGGACTAGTAACCGAAAGGTTGCAAGTTTGAATCCCAGAGCTGAGAAGGTATAAATCTGTCGTTCTGCCCCTGAACAGGCAGTTAACCCACTGTTCCTAGGCCGTCATTGAAAATAAGAATTTGTTCTTGACTGACTTGCCTAGTAAAATAAAGGTAAAAAAATTTGATTTACCAGCAAAACATGTTTTTCTACCTAAGACCAACAATGTCAGGTGTAAATTAGTACTAATTTTTCCTCTGCCTAACTACCTGCCAAAATTGTCACACAGGTAAATGTAACTCAAATTTGCAAAAGGAACCCATGGAGCTTGGACAGTTAGCTAACAACTAACCAGCAGATCCGACCTCTTGCTTACAGCTGAACTTGGGTCAGACATGCTTCCTGTGTAGTTTAGCCGGCGTCTCAGGGATAAGATAGCCAGGGATAGCCACAGCAGCCATTATGGAAAGGCAACTCCGTTGAACAAGAGCTGATTGTCTGAAACTGCAATTCCAAAATGGCTAATGTGGCTTCTGCTACCTACCGTAAGGATGAAAAGTGCAGTTTTCCAAAAACAGCCCCAGTAAATCTGGGACACTCAAATGAATATATGTTAAGGAAACAATTCAAAGGGTGGTTGGGCGGGGTGGATGGATGGGCATATAATAATAATGTCTAGCAAGTTGTCATCATAGACAGACAGCTTGACCCTACCCCCAGGCGACGTTAGCCGCCTAGCCAGATTTCATGACATACTGTAAATCGAGCAAATTCTTAACATATTATGCGAAATGGGTGAAAGACAAACACAAATTATACGTACCATACATGGTAACATATCATACTAAATGGAGCGTATCGGATTTACATACAGAATAATACTAAACGCTTTGAGACCAGTTTAGGAAAAATATTTGTCGTTCAATCTTCTCGGTGTATAATGGGATAATTCAACACATTTCTCATCCCTGGATTGTGGTACAGTGGGTTTTCAACCCATACTTTGCGCGAGCTCCGCTGTCTCTTAATCTACACAGGTGGCCTTGTCTGACCCAAGTGAAGTTGTAAATAAACTGGTCGGATATGCTTGTTAGTTAATAACAAGATGTAACATCCATAACTAGTTAACTACAGCAAATCTAGAAAGCACATCGATATATTCTCAGTGACGGGCGGTGATTCGTTTCGCTCCCAGTCAATCAATAATGATAGGCAGCAGACTAGTCTAGTCAGTCAAGGAATAACGTTAGTCCATTGAAGAAAGCCGTTTGGCAAATTAATCTGCTAACGTGAGATAGTTACATACGCCGACCAAATAGCATTGTCAGTCTAGCTAGCCACTTGTAGCTAACTAGTTAGCCAGCTAATAATACCTAGCTAACGTTAACTAATTTAAAGCCGGCTAACTCAATAATATACTGTCATGACGTGTATCTGTTTCCCCAAGTACTGACCTCATTATTTTATTTAGAAATAGGTTTGTCAACAGTTCTGTTAGTTTATCAGAAAATAACAGCTACCTTGCAAGGTGCAGTAATAAACGCATCGTGAAAGGCAGGGGGTCGTTTTTAAACCGACCGGCATTGACAACGTCAGAGGCTCGTGTGAAATCACAATTCAATAACAATATCTACAGTGCCACTCACTCCTCTCGAGTTAACCATATGCCGCTATTAGTAGTCACAAATTGAAGACAGTCATACAATTTCATTCATTTTACCTCGCCGTTGGTTTGCGGAGAAGCTTCGGTCTCCTGCGACGCCATCTTTGCTGTCTCTGTCGCACACTGGCAATGAAATCGCAGTCCTCGCGTGAGTTCAGATTGGTACGTCAACGTTTGCAAAGAAGCAAGTCATCCCCTGTTGGTCTAAACTAAACAATAGAGACCGCGGCGTGTTATATCTGCCACATTCTCTTTACTGTATGCTGTGCTTACTGTATTTGTGCCTATTGTAACAGTGATCTTATACTTTAGTACTTTAAAGTATGTTTTACTTAATACTGTAACGACGTTTTTTGGAGTATCTGTACCTTACCGTTTATATTTTTAGCCAACGTTTACATTTACTTCGACATTCCTAAAAATGTTTTACACGATACATTTTCCTGACAACCAAAAGTACAGGAAAATGGTCCAATTCACGGACTCACTAAACACAAATGTAAATGGTGTGTGTCCCTGGCTTCCATAAATAAAAACAAGAACATGTTGCCATTGTTTTTGAAATGATTTATAATTTTACTTACATTTCAAACCAAATAATTTCACTCAAGTATTTTACTGGGTGACTTTCACCCATTTTCTATTAAAGGTATCTTTACTTTCACTAAAGTATGACAATTGAGTATATTTTTTCCACCACTGACCATATTCCTTCCCTGTCAGGGGTTCACTGTCCAGTTTCCTGGGCAGTGTCCCACTGCAACCTGACAGTTTCGGGATACGTGTGATGACCATCGTCTTTAACCCATGCCTAGACTATAGATCTCTTAGTCATCTCTTTTCACCATGCATGAGCTACTTTATTTCTGTCCTGCTAATGGTGAATTCGAGTAAGAATCGGTCAAATACACCTTGATCACCACATCTGCTGGTAATACTACATTTTATTATGCATAAGATACCATTACACCTTGGCACATCAACACCTTTGAGATTTCATAAAAACAGATGTCAAATCTCTGGGCATGTTAGTTGCTGACAACATCTTGGGAAAAATACAATTCAATAAAAAAGGAACAAATGAATCAATTGCTTTTGTATCCACATTCTCTCTTACGAAACTCACTCAACCAGGAGTGACACAACAAATGACAGATCACATGCCTTCATGAGTCAAACTGTTAGAAGTGGCGATGAGGATTAGTACAATGAAGCTCAGACAAGACGTGATATCTACATGAAAAGTGCATTGTCACCACCTGGGCAGCCGGTTTGAACTGTATGCTGTCAATGTGCACAACTGATGTTTCGACATTCTAATCAAATCTTATTGGTCACATACACATGGTTAGCAGATGTTAATACGAGTGTAGCGAAATGCTTGTGCTTCTAGTTCCGACAGTGCAGTAATATATAACAAATCCAAAATAATTACCTAATACACACAAATCTAAAGGGATGGAATAAGAATATGTACGTATAAATATATGGATGAGCAATGACCACACGGCATAGGCCAGATGCAATACATTGTATAAAATACAGTATATACATATGAGAAGAGTATGTAAGATATAAACATTAAAGTGGCATTATTAAAGTAACTAGTGATCCATTTATTAAAGTGGCCAATGATTTCAAGTCTGTATGTAGGCAGCAGCCTCTCTGTGTTGGTTGTTTAACAGTCTGTGATGGCCTTGAGATAGCTGTTTTTCCCCAGTCGGTCCCAGCTGATGCACCTGTACTGACTGACCTTGCCTTCTGGATGGTAGCGGGGTGAACAGGCAGTGGCTCGGGTGGTTGTTGTCCTTGATTATCTTTTTGGCCTTCCTGTGACATTGGGTGCTGTAGGTGTCCTGGAGGGCAGGTAGTTTGCCCCCAGTGATGCGTTGTACAGACTGCACAATCCTTTGGAGAGCCTTGTGGTTGTGTTATGGTGTTAGAAGCAGTGTAAGTTTCCAGAATCTAAAACAGGGACACGACACACAAAAACAAACAGCTTCTATGGTACAATAACCAATGAACTAACAGATATTCAAATAAACTGAACATTTTGCCAGTGGTCAGTAGTACAAATAGATATGTTGTTGTTGCTTGAATTCTTGCATTCAAAAGCATGGGATTTATTTTAGAAAGTTTGATAGAACCCTGGCTTGGGATGATAATTGAAATTTGATGAACATTGTTGTGATTTTTATGACTGCCTATTATTCATATAGAATCTAGGATGTGATGGGCAATTCAGGTTCAATTCAAAATTCTGAGGACATCAAATTTAGAAATGCTTGCTTTCTACATCCACCGAATAAAATGACATTTACATGAAATACAGCGACAACGTATTTGTAACAATGCAAAAACATTGTGCTTTTCTCATCTCTCCTCATTCAATATACAGTAAATTCCACTTCTCTTTTTTTTGTTGCTAGGGGCGTCTGTCACAACGTCTCTAGCACGGAGATGCAGTGCCTTAGACCGCTGTGCCACATGAGATGTCATACGCTAGAGTCGGTCCTAGGTGATACTGCCTCCTTCCCCAGTTGCAGCTCTCTATAGCCCAACCCATACCTCCCTGGCCAGCACATAACAAAAGAAAGTTATTAATCGCAATGACACTGTCCCTCGCCCCGGGTTCGTAATCAGACTGGAGGTCTGTTGAACCCATCTGCCCACACCCCTTGACAGGGTGACAGCATCACAGTCCTACATCTCGTCCAGATGAAAGTCTTCCTCTGGGAAGTGCCCCACGGTCTTTGTGCGGGGCCTGACAAACGCAACGTACTTGTTCTCACATTCAAAGTATCACTTCTCCTTCACACTGTAAGGAAAGAGAGAGTGGAGATATCAAGTACATTTATGACAGAGAAACTCACCAGGTCTGCACCTCCCCACAGGTTTATTACCAGAAAGACAAGTCAAGACGTAAGGTACCTCTAAACAGTGAACATGTCAGACACCATGTGATGACGTCACAAAATTACATCCATTGCCCTCACCTGCCCGTCATGTTTCCCAAGAGGCTCGTTATACTTCACTCCCACCCAATGACCTGGCTTGAAATCTACTATACCTGCAAGACAGAAAATAAGTTGTTGGAAGGAGTGCCTTAAGTATTCATACCTCTTGACTTATTCCACATGTTTTGTTACAGCCCGAAAACATTGATTAAAACAATTCAACTATATACCCCATAATGGAAAAAGTGAAAACCTGTTTAGACATTTTTTCAAATGTATTTAAAATGAAATACAGAAATCTCTCAAGAACAGACTACCGTTCAGGTTTGGGGTCACTTAGAAATTCTTGTTTTTGAAAGAAAAGTACATTCTTTGTCCATTAAAAAATATATATATTTTTAAAAATCAGAAATGCAGTGTAGACATTGTTAATGTTGTAAATGACTATTGTAGTTGGAAAAGGCTGATTTTTTTAATGGAAAATCTACAAAGGTGTACAGAGGCCCATTATCAGCAACTTTCACTCATGTGTTCCAATGGCACGTTGTGTTAGCTAATCCAAGTTGATCATTTTAAAAGGCTAATTGATCATTAGAAAACCCTTTTGCAGTTATGTTAGCACAGCTGAAAACTGTTGTACTGATTAAAGAAGCAATAAGACCAGTTGAGTATCTGGAGCATCAGCATTTGTGGGTTTGAGTACAGGCTCAAAATGGCCAGAAACAAAGACCTTTTTTCTGAAACTCAGTCTATTCTTGTTCTGAGAAATGAAGGCTATTCCATGCGAGAAATTGCCAAGAAACTGAAGATCTTGTACAACGCTGTGTACTACTCCCTTCACAAAACAGCGCAAACTGGTTCTTGCTGATAATGGGCCTCTGTACACCTATGTAGATATTCCATCAATTATATCTATTTTTTTAAATCAGCTGTTTCAAACTACAATAGTCATTTACAACATTAACAATGTCTACACTGTATTTCTGATGAATTTGATGTTATTTTAACGGACAAAATGTTTTTCCCTTTCTTTCAAAAACAAGGTCATTTCTAAGTGACCCCAAACTTTTGCCAATTTCAGCTATTTTGCATGCGTTGTTGCTTGGCAACTTTGTACTTTACAAAGTTTATTGAACAGACTCCAGAACGTTCCACTAATTATACCCAACCATGCTGTGGTCAGCAATCATGTGAGTGTTGCAATCGCTTGTGGAGGGCGTAAGGGGTCAGCAGGGTTAGGCACAGGGGTCTCAGCCTGGCTTTAAACGTACTGTAATGAAACAGCAGGGAATAGGTCTCGAACCCTCAACCTTCGAGCCTGAGGTCCGGCATGCCATCGACTGTGCCGCAAAAGCATGCTCCACGGCAGAGTCGATTTCCGCGCTTATAAACCCAGGGTTGTTACACTACTCCCTCCTTTCAAGGAGCGAGTCCTCACGCTAGCTTGCGACTCTACGTCTTACAAAAATGCACTCACCGGCCAAGCACACGCACTGTCGTGGATGCAAGTGTGATCACTTCTGACACCAATGTAATGAAACAGCAGGGAGCAGGTCTCGAACCCTCGACCCTGAGGTCCGGCACGGCATCGACTGTGCCGCAAAAGCATGCTCCACGGCAGAGTCGATGGATATTTTTTTTGTCACTCAAATACAGACATGGCAAAATGTATAGAATTGCAAAAGAAAAACAGCAAATTATTATTTGCACCATATGACAAAATGTGTAAAATAGCAGGAAATAAGCTTAACCTGCAAAAATCTTTCCACCAATAAGAGGGGTGTGAACAGTGTGCAATGAACCGCACTTGTGCCCATAGAAATAGGCGTGGCGTGCGCAGGATGTTCCCCAATGTTGGAAAGGGAGCCCAGAGTTAAACATTTTGGGAACCCCTGGGTTAAGAGACCCTATCAACAGATTCAACAGTAGGTCCCAACTTACTCCAGTGTGAACAATACTAAACAGGGGACATACCCTGTGGGTGTCATGTGAGCAGTGTTTCAGAACACAGAAGTACATACATTCATTTTGCAGTCATCATGCACAGGGTAGGAACCAAGCAGGGCCTGGTTGTCGTCCAGCTTCTGAACTTGTCGGTGGTGTTGAAGAAAAGCTGTAGTTCCATAATGGAGGCCGGGGTACCCACAACCATCTCCAATTTACCCTGGATGAAAACGTAGACTGTGAAAAACTGCATCACATGGCCACAAGCTGTGCTGCAATGGCAGCAGGAAGAGGGACAATACATTATTACGTTTCAGAGGCACGAAGACCAATCAGACATGACCAACATAATTTAGCTACCTTGAATTTGGCGATGGTGTTTCCCCTATTGTATCGTGTATTCCCCTCGAACGAAATGATGGTACAGGTCAAACGCACCGATACCGTGGGATTGGTGATCAATCACGCCATTGTCCATTTTCAAGCTTTAGTTTCACCGGCGTTTAATTTACTCAGGCAACAAAGACCACTTCATCAAATACAACAGTTAGCTAGCATTGTTACCCGATTAAATAGCACACAACTAATTGAAGTTTTGAAATAGCAACGTTAGTAGCACGCACTCAGCAAATTACAAACTTAGCTTAACGTGAGTCCTTCCAGTTCCAGCTTGGTCCCTCACAAATATTTACATGTTCTTTTGCGCTTTTCTTGACGATCTCTGTAAACAAATATCTACTATCAGTTCACTGGGTGTTTTTTATTAAATCAATTCAGGTACCATGTGCTGTATAATCTCAGTTCACTGGGTGTTTTTTTTATTAAATCAATTCAGGTACCATGTGCTGTATAATCTCAGTGAACAGGGTGGTTGGTTTGTTTCCCTCAAAGACGTCACAGATCCTGCTACTCCCAGTTCTGGAAGTTTATACCCGCCCACAAACACAGTGAACAAGTCATGTCGTTAAAATGTCGGGTGGGTATTTAGGTTGACCAATTGGGTAGCACATTTCTAAGACGTCGTAACAGGAAGAAATGCATTTTGGGTGCCAATGATGTTGAACGGAGGGGAACTTTCATGATTAGTAACCAATCATCAATGTTGGAATAAAAACTGGGTTTTGGTGAAAGTGCCACACCCAAATTATGGAAGTACCAACTGTATCCATGTAGTCGCGCCATAAACCATGGTATAAAGCCCATATTGTTACTTTTGTAACAAAGTCATGCAACGTTAGCTATATACATTGTTACAAACAATGTTCAATTGTGATAAGAGCATTTTTTATTAGAGCATTGAATGATTTTAAAGTTAGTCTGTTGATTTAATTTTTAAAAAACACATTTATTTTCATTTTGTCAAGTGTGGAATAAGATAAAATTGTCCTTCCATGCTAAGGTGCTCACTGCTCTGTGACATATTAATCACAGGGAGAAAGAGACACATGGTTACCTTTGAAAAGTTATTACCAGGCCTGGCCTTTGACATATAATGGTTGTCTACTCCAATATCTACTCATTGATTTATGAATGGGAAATAAATGGATCAGACAGGAACATAAAATAACATCTGTGCATCAAATTAGAATTTAGGACTGAGAGAAGAAAAGATCACAGAAAGGAGTATGGGGTGCAGCCAGAAGACAGACAGCTTCCCCGCTACCCCCACCCCCAGATGAAAAGTTTACATTCCTGTTTCAAGCTGAGATGGGGTGTTTTTACCTTGCCTCATTACACTCTGTCTGTCTGCACATCCAGGTGTACGTGCTGCTGTTCACAGTAGGTCACATCTCTCTCTCTCTCTCTCTCTCTCTCTCTCTCTCTCTCTCTCTCTCTCTCTCTCACACACACATACCATCTCTCTCACCTGGTCACACTCTTCATTCTCCAGGGAACTCGTAAAAGTCACAAATGTGCACATTGTCTGACATTCTTCTATTTAGACAAACTAGCTCTTGTGCCAACCCCACTGTCAGAATGATGGGCACTTTTCAATGAACATAACAATTCTGAAGATTTTAACTCTAAAACATTCACATCAGGGTGTGTATGTGTGTGTGTTGCACTGAGAGTATTTGCATAAAGAAACAACACCAGGTGCCCATTCAGATGCCCGCTGAGGAACTGGAGAGACAACTATCAACCATCCAAAGTCTAAACACACAGCAAAGAAAGAACAAACAGAACACAGACAGAGGCGATGCAGGGCCGAGTTCACCAGTAGAACTATCTTAGAGATGACAAGAGTTGATCCTGCTCAATCAACTGTTCATGTGAAATCAACAGACTTTGAGATCAGTAAACAAATGGACACATCTACAGTGCATTTGGAAAGTATTCAGACTCCTACACTTTTCCACATTTTGGTACATTACAGCCTTATTCTAAAATGGATTAAATTGTTTTGTTTACTCATCAACCTGCACACAATACCCCATAATGACAAAGCAAAAATATAATTATGAAATGTCACATTTACATAATTATGCAGACCCTTTATTCAGGACCTTCTTGAAGCACCTTTGGCAGCGAGTCTCCTTGGGTATGACACTGCAAGCTTGGCACACCTGTATTTGGGGGGGGGTTCTGCCATCCTTCTCTGCAGATCCTCTCAAGCTCTGTCAGGTTGGATGGGGAGCGTGGCTGCACAGCTATTTTCAGGTCTCTCCAGAGATGTTCGATCGGGTTCAAGTCCGGGCTCTGGCTGGGCCACTCAAGGACATTCAGAGACTCCACTCCTGTGTTGTCTTGGCTGCCTACATAAAGCTGTCCCAACACAGCAGAGTCCTAACAGCGGTCTCTACACCTTACCACTGCTACATCTGGGAATCGGCGAAGCCTTGTCTGGCAGCGAAACAGTTAATTTAGTCTCATTTACTGCCTTTAAAAAAACTGATATGACTGACTTGCTTAAACAAATGTGGTTTCTTCTGACAATTGAAATCTACAAACTATGGCATAAGGGGACGACAAGCAGATTTAGTTTATTTTATTTTATTTTTACAGGGACAGTGCACATTAATCAACGTTTCAGTAAAAGTGCCGGTTTTAGCCAGCCGGCTAATTTTCAACCGCAATCCCTGGGCAGGTTATTAAAAACAATTACAATATAGACAATAGCACCATAGAACAAGCAAGACATAGCAACATAGGACAAGCAAGACGTAGCATACAGACAGAGCAACATAGTACAAAAAGCAGCAAGACAAAATTCATAAAAGCAACAAAGTGTTTCCACACCTCACAAGCTACAGACAACAGACAACATGAAAAGCGGCAACACACAGCTAGGGACCATGTTCACAAATCTGATTGACCTTTAGCCATGTCTTCAAGCATTTTGTGAAAGTGTGATATGTGGTGCAGTTATGTGTGTCTGATGGCAGTGTATTCCAGACATGGGAAGCTCTCACAGAGAATGCAGATTTACTAAAGGTGCTTTTCCTTAGGGGAACTATACAGTCACCTCTCATGGCAGACCTTGTGGATCTGCTGCCATATGTCTGGGTTTTCTGTTTAACAAAAATATTGAGTGGAGGGGGAGCCAGGCCATTAAGGATCTGGAATATAAGACATGCGTCGGTGTATTGCACAAGATTTTCCCATTTCAAGAGCTCATGCTTTCTAAGGATGTGACAATGATGATGGCTATTGGGCTTCCTATCAAGCACTTTGAGAGCCTGTTTGTAGACAGACTGAATCGGTTTTAATGTTGTACAGCAAGCTTGGGCCCAACTAGTCAAGCAGTATGTTAAGTGGGGGAGTATCATAGATTTGAAGTACAGTTTTGCTACCTCTGTAGTCAAACAGAGGCAATACGTAATTTCGATTAAGGCATTAATGAGCGAGCCAGGACGGACGTAGTCAATATACTTATTTGTTCACCACTTTTGAAATGTACAGCGGCAGAACATGGGCCGTTCTTACAGTGTTCTCCCTGTACACCAAGTCAGAAACGTAGGATATAAAAATGGGGCATATAAGCAGACAACGAAAGCTTTTACAATATTCTATGATTACATTTCTCTAAAACAGGTTATAGTCTGGATGTGCACCACCAAGTCAGAACAGTAGGTGAGATTCAGAGGTGAAAATAGACCCTGGATTTTGGAGCTGCCCTACTCAAGAAAGCATGTTTGTATGGAGGCTTTATTAACTCAATTATATACAGTTGAAGTCAGAAGTTTACATACACCTTAGCCAAATACATTTAAACTCAGTTTTTCACTATTTAATCAGAGTAAAAATTCCCTGTCTTACGTCAGTTAGGATCACCACTTTATTTTAAGAATGTGAAATGTCAGAATAATAGTAGAGAGACTGATTTTTTTCAGCTTTTATTTCTTTCATCACATTCCCAGTGGGTCAGAAGTTTACATACACTCAATTAGTATTTCGTAGCATTGCCTTTAAATTGTTTAACTTGGGTCAAATGTTGTGGGTAGCCTTCCACAAGCTTCCCACAATAAGTTGGGTGAATTGTGGCCGATTCCTCCTGACAGAGCTGGTGTAACGGAGTCAGGTTTGTAGGCCTCCTTGCTCGCACATGCTTTTTCAGTTCTGGCCACAAATGTTCTATAGGATTGAGGTCAGGGGCTTTGTGATGGCCACTCCAATACCTTGACTTTGTTGTCCTTAAGCCATTTTTCCATAACTTTGGAAGTATGCTTGGGGTCATTGTCCATTTGGAAGACCCATTTGCAACCAAGCTTTGACTTCCTAACTGATGTCTTGAGATGTTGCTTCAATATATCCACATAATTTCCCTCCCTCATGACACCATCTATTTTGTGAAGTGCACCAGTCCCTCCTGCAGCAAAGCACCCCCACAACATGATGCTGCCACCCCCGTGCTTCATGGTTGGGATGGTGTTCTTTGGCTTGCAAGCCTCCACCTTTTTCCTCCAAACATAACGATGGTCGTTATTGCCAAACAGTTCTATTTTTGTTACATCAGACCAGAGGACATTTCTCCAAAAAGTATGATCTTTGTCCCCATGTGCAGTTGCAAACTGTAGTCTGGCTTTTTTATGGTGGTTTTGGAGCAGTGGCTTATTCCTTGCTGAGCGATATCGGACTCGTTTTACTGTGGCTATAGATACTTTTGTACCAGTTTCCTCCAGCATCTTCACAAGGTCCTTTGCTGTTGTTCTGGGATTGATTTGCACTTTTCACACCAAAGTATGTTCATCTCTAGGAGACTCCTTCCTGAGCGGTATGATGGCTGCGTGGTCCCATGGTGTTTATACTTGCGTACTATTGTTTGTACAGATCAACATGGTACCTTCAGGCATTTGGAAATTGCTCCCAAGGATGAACCAGACTTGTGGAGGTCTACAATTTTTTTCTGAGGTCTTGGCTGATTTATTTACATTTTCCCATGATGTCAAGCAAAGATGCACTGAGTTTGAAGGTAGGCCTTGAAATACATCCACAGGTACACCTCCAATTGACTCGGATGATGTCAGAAGCTTCTAAAGCCATGACATCATTTTCTGGAATTTTCCAAGCTGTTAATCGGCACAGTCAATTTAGTGTATGTAAACTTCTGACCCACTGGAATTGTGATATGGTAAATTATAAGTGAAATAATCTGTCTATTAACAAATGTTGGAAGAATTACTCGTGTCATGAACAAGTAGACGTCCTAACTGACTTGCCAAAACTATAGTTTGTTAACAAGAAATTTGTGGAGTGGTTGAAAAACGAGTCTTAACAACTAACATAAGTGTAAACTTCTGACTTCAACTGTATATATTTTTCATTACATTGTTTGCAAACTGATATGTGACACGTAATTAATGCCAAAATAACATGCAAACAGGCAACATAAATTTTTTTTTTTTTTACAAGAAATTATTGAATTTATATTATTTTTGTGTGGTAAAAACTTGCCTATTGGTTAAATATACCACAGCTGTCAGCCAATCAGCATTCAGCTCATCTGAAATACTTACCCACCACATCGCCTGGCCCTAGCAAATCCTGATCCTCAGTAGACAGGCTGAAAAGTGTTTGCTGAAAAAAAAAGAAGGCTGTAGGCCTATTTAGTACAATCTGATAACAACATCAGATTGTCAACAAAATAATGTGAATGTTCAATCTTGAATTAAGCAATAACATTTATCTACCAGTAGCCTAATAAAAAGGTATTGAACAGGCAGTGCTATACTGAATCTTCGAATGGGAGATTGACGAGGTTCGGGGCGTGTGTGACGCGTGTAGCTGTGGCAGACACTCGTCCACGGAGAATAGAAGAGAGAGAGAGAGCGTGCAGGGGAGGGAGGAGGAACTAAAAGAAAAAAGTTCAAACTAAAAATGGCTTCCTTGTCTTTGGAGTCTGCAGAACAATCCGAGAATAGCACGGAGGAGTCTACCAAAGAGGCCGCTCTGGTAAAAGAGGAGACGGATCCGGATGAAGTTTCAGAACAATTGCTCAAAACTTTCCAGAACTCCGCGCTCAGCTTTTCGACAGATCAAGTAGCATGTCTGTGCGAAGCCCTTCTACAGGCGGGCAATGTGGATCGCCTGTGGAGATTCCTATCAACCATCCCTCCTTCGGCGGAGCTGCTACGTGGCAACGAGACGCTGCTCAAGGCCCAGGCACTGGTCGCTTTCCACCGGGAAGAATTCAAGGAGCTTTACGCAATATTGGAAAGCCACGACTTCCACCCCAGCAACCATGGGTTCCTGCAGGACCTCTACTTGCAGGCGCGCTACAAGGAGGCGGAGAGGTCCCGAGGTCGTAGCCTGGGCGCGGTGGACAAGTATCGGCTTCGGAAGAAGTTTCCCCTGCCGAAAACAATCTGGGATGGAGAGGAGACTGTGTATTGTTTCAAAGAGAAGTCTCGCAATGCACTGAAAGAGTGTTACAAAGGCAACAGGTATCCCACTCCAGACGAGAAGAAAAACTTGGCCAAAGTGACTGGACTCTCCCTCACGCAAGTTAGCAATTGGTTCAAGAACCGACGGCAGAGAGACCGAACCCCGTCCGGTACCAACAGCAAAAGGTAGGCTATGCATTCCTTTTATACATCTTGTAACCACGTACCCCATGAAACACTTGATTTGAAACAACGTTTCATACACGATTGCATGTCAAAGATCAATGTCAAAATGGTTCCTCTTAAAATAAAATCAAACGTTTGTATGTAGTGTCATTTGCATAGTAGTTTATTGTTAGAGGCAGGCAGACTATGGGAGTTAATATAGCCTATACTGCTGTACAACACACACACACACACACACACACACACACACACACACACACACACACACACACACACACACACACACACGCTGTTCTAATATTTAATTTAATTTGACTCAAATAAACAATGTTCACCGAGATTCTCCTGCTCATATGAGTAGGAGCGAGCGCTAGAAAGTAGCCTAACGTGGTAACCAATTCTTACCTAGATGGATCTGTCAGCGGAAATATTATTTTAGTGTTCCGAACATGTTCTATGTAATGCAGACTTTTCTAAATAATGGGCTCGACTGTGCGGTTGATCTCAACTACGGTTAATGTTCAGCATATTTCAATCAAATTCAATCAATCCCTGCAGTAACTACATCAATCTGCGCATGAACTCTTTGACAGTGATAACACCACACATGTCTTAGAGAGCACGATTGGGAGCAAGAGCATGTTGCTTTGTTGTGAAATGTGAGATCCGGGCGCCCATTGTGGCTCAAGTTTCCTGAAATCCTGCACAGCAAAGTCTCCCGACGGACCTCGGCGCGCTGCGGATGCTTTGCACCGCTGGGGGAGCGGGAGCGAACATATAGGAAATGGTGTTGATGCTGGGAAACAAAAGGAGGAAATATATCTAAAAACCTTTTAAAATGTCTTCAGCTCTCCTGTGCACATTTTAAACCCCAAAAACGTTGTTTTATTTTACTGCAGGACTACAGGCTACAGTACACTCGCTTTGGCCAGGGAAGTTGGCAGCTTAAATGCAACACAGCTACACAGGAAATTGGGTTTTCAATGTGTCAGTTGTTGATGTACTTTATTCCCATGTGTAGAGAGGAAGGTGTGTGTGTGGCGAGATAAAAAAATATTTTTTTAAAGAATGCCGATCATCCCCCATGCAGTCCTGTCTCTATCTTCTCTATGGGCAGTGGGCGGCTGGGGGACTGTGTTAACCATACTGCTTTAGTGCACCAGGATAGTTGAGGACATGCACATCACATACTGTGTAAACCATAGGATCAAAGGAGATTCACAGGAGATTCACAGACTGTTATTGACCTACCATATGTTGTGTGTTGTAACATTCAAATCCCTTTCTCCTCTTTTTCCATTCCATCTATCATGCAATCCTTGCCTACTCAACCTTCTTCCATATGCTGTCTCTGTTCATTGTCTCACTCACCCCACGGTTCACTCACCCTATCTTTTCCTCTGCTCCTCCCCTGTGTTTCCTCAGTGAGTCCGATGGTAACCACAGCACAGACGATGAGGGTGATGACATCTCAGACAAACCAGAGGACATTGTGGGCTCCACAGCCTCCATCTCCCTCTCTGGCACCCCCTGCAGCACTGGAGGCCAGCTCTTCCTCAACGGGGCAGGTGGGTTCCTTACTGCCTCCCACCCCTTACTCATCAACGGGGGCTCCCTGATCTCCGGGGCAGGGGGTGGCGTCATCATCAACGGGCTGACCCTGAGCGATGGTCACACTGTTACCCTCAGCCCCATATCGGCTAACTCACCTCTGCTCTTTAATGGAGCGCAGGTCATATCCAAGAGCAGTGAGGATATGGGTCTTGAGGGCCAGGGGGTTATGGCCATGGAGGCCCAGCCCAGCTCTGCCATCTCCCTCCCTCTGACAGAGGATCTTAAGACGGACAATGTAAGCCTGACGAACCCCTCAACCATCCCCACCCTGGACTTCATCAATGTCCCAGAGGGGATGGTTCTCAAAGCCGAGGACATCCAGACAGTCTCTCCTTCCTCCTTGTCTTCCCCCTCAACATTCTCCCCCACCTCCCTTTCCTCCCCCACCTCCCTTTCCTCCCCCACCTCCCTTTCCTCCCTCACCTCCCTTTCCTCCCTGGTTCTGACTCAAAATGGCTGCCTCTCCGACACCCTCACCCTTCCGGTCTCTATATCCTCTCCGGGCGTGGTCATCTCCAGCCCTGTAGTGGGCCTCCCCAGCCAGCAGGGGGAGTATGTGGTGTTTGCCACGGCTGGTTCTCAGCTCACCCCCTCCAGCTCCATCTGCCAGGTGGTGTCCTCCTACAGCTACTCCACCCCACAGGTATTCTCCCTGCCTCAGGTGGTGCCCTCCATCCAGGGTGTCCCCGTATCCCAACTGGTCCAACACACACCTGGAGGCCAGGTGTCCCAGTGTCCCCAGTTAATCCCAGTGTCCCCCCTCACCTCCTCTCTCCCCCAGGGCACCCTCTCCCAGTTCCAGGCCCACCAGACTCTGAACATCGCCCCCCGCCTCGCCCAACCCCTCCCCCAGCATCATACTAGTTCTTCTACGTTGGGAGAGGGAACCACCATCCTCTCCCTTTCCCAGCTCCCCAACGGACAGCTCCCCCAGGGACTCACACTCCAGCTGGGTGAACAGACCTCAGCTACCATCCCCACTCTGACCCAGATCCAGTCCCCACTAGGCCATCACCAGATCATCTCTCAGTCCAAAGAGACAATCCCAGGCCAGTTGGTTCCCCTCTCCCTGCCCCAGCTGGTGCCTGTCTCCTCCACGGGACAACTCTCCTTCCCTCAGGTGGGCCCATCCACCCCTTCTCTATCTGGATCTGGTGGAGCCTTCCAGATCCTAACCTCGGCCCCTGGAGGTGGGATGACTCAGGGGCCCTTCAGGATAAACCAGCTGGGACCCCTCCAGACTGTAGGCCCCCCGACCAGCATGGCTCCTGCTGTCCAGCTCCTCAACTCTGGGGTCATTCAGCTCCCCTCCGCCTCGCCAGGTAATTTAAGACCTGGACACACGGAGAAGACTGACTGCCGATTGGTACTGTCGGCATTCAACTTTTTGTTGTTCACATCATACCGATCAACCGCTGATCAGATCGTTAAAATACTCCAGGCCACAAGTTGGCACTAGCTTTTAAGCTTTGTTTGGCTTTTGCTTGATAGCTAATGTTAGCTAACTATCAAGGTTTGCTAATGTTATTGCTAGCTAGCTAGAATTTGTAGAAAGCTAATGTGGCCATCTGGCTAGTAACAACTAGATAACTTAAGTAGCTAGCAACATTATAGGTCATTAAATAAACATGGATTTGTTTTTGAATGAAGTAGCTGACTGTTAGCTGCCAACAATCAGTGCAGTAGCTATCTAGCTTTGTGCTAACTGGCAAATGGTTATCCTAACTGTTTAGCTAATGTTAGCTAGCAATGGAACTGGCACTAGCAGTATGGGATAGTGGAGAGTGAATGAAGTGATTTATTCATCATCTTGCTAGATGGCTAGTTCAAACTCTAGGCGGCATTCTGGCTTCTCCTTAGTTGTCAGCCATTTGCTTCGCCTATGAATACTTTGTGAACTACAATCCCGGGCACTGTGTTTTAAGGTTTAGAAATGTCATTAATCATCGCTTGCAATATGGCTTTTTGAAATATATGACCCTTATATTTCATCAGTGAGAAAGAGTCCTTCAAATCAAAAAGATACAGTACATTTACTATAGCAGTTTTGTACAGAGCCATGCAGCTGTGTAATGGAACTGAGAGTCATGATAAAGTGCGAGCTAGCTTGGTAAAGCAGCTAGTGGTATGTGCATTGTGCTGCACTTTACCACCCAATGTGTTTAATATGAAGTGTTGTGTGACTGCCTGGCTCAGTTAGCAAGCTAATGTGGAATTGATGTCACCAGGAAAAGGTGCCCTTTTTTCCTTGTCTTCTGTTGATACTCCTTTTTCGGAGAAAAAAACTCCCATATTGGGAGCTGCATCCCAATATGGCGACTGGAGTGTGGGTGTGTTAAGGAAAGTAGTGGGTGTGTGAAGGGCTCTGCTATAGGTTAGACGTTTTTTTGATTGAGTGGTGTTTTTTATTATTTTTTTTACTTCCGTTCCTTACCCCACAACTACCGTAGATTGAGCTACACTATCGTGAGAGTTTGGACTTCTGTTTTGAAGCTAGAGGATGAATCTGAGTAGTATTTCACTGGCAGTTCTACATTAATTGTATATTTTCATTTCTACCTGAATTCTACCTACTGGTGATGGGTGTACCGTTGCTTCATGCGTTGTATGCGTGTGCTTACTGTGACTGTCAACCTGATACTAGGGAGCTACTTCCCACACCATTGCCGGACAGTCATGCTTGTCAAGCGGGAGCAAAGGGCACTGCGTCCCGGTGTTGTTGCTGTTTATGCCCTCCCCATTACCTAGGTCCCTGGACCTCGAAGCCAGTTCCACTGCATGTTTTCATTGCTCCCCTCTAATCAGGGACTGATTTTTAGACCTGGGACATCAGGTGTGTGCAATTAATTATCAGGTAGAACAGAAAACCATCAGGCTCCAGATCTCATAGGGTAAGAGTTGAATACCCCTGATCTGGACTGTATGTGCATGTTTCAAGGTGACATCTAGATGGTTATCAATATTAGTTATACCATGTGTAGGTTACTATCCTAATTAAAATAAGATCATGGGAGGGGAAAAAAGTGTCCACTTTAGCTACTGCCGGTGACACGACCGTGGTATCATGGGCAGGTCTCAGGTTGGCTGGCATGTCCATACAACACCGGTGCACTGGTCGCTGGCTTATCGACTCGTCGTGCAGCCCAATCAGCCACGCGAAATGGTCTTTAGTGGCAACAAATCTGCCCAATTAGCCGATTCTCTTACCATACACCCACTCTTTTTCGACACATCCACTCGCTTATACTCCGGTTTCCATGTTGAACTGCAGCTACCCAGAGTTGTCTTTTTGGCTTCCCTACAGGGGGTTCGTGCTCTCTGATGGTCTCAGATTCAAGTCGTGAAGAATATCAAGTTCGTCGGTACGCAACAAGAGGTGTCTTTTTGTTCTAGCAAGAGAATGGCCTCCTACTGTGCTATTGGCAGTCAGTCTTCTCTGGGTGTCTGACATTAGAGTCATTTGTTTTTTTAGGGAAAATATAGCTATGTCATTGTTGGTTGATGAAATGCTAACATATTTCCCACTACTACTTCCCTACTAATTCCTCCACTTCCACCTCTCCTCTGTCCTGTAGGGAATCTCCTCTATGGTGGAAGCCCCATCCTGAGTTACCAGAACGGCAAGCTGATCCTAACTATCCCAGCTGGCATCCAGTTCGGCAGCCTGCCCATGAAATCCGTCGCTGATGCTTCTAACCACCACACCAACGGAGTAGGCCCTGGACTCACCCTCAACCCTGTCATCCAACCTACACCTACCCTCCTCCCAGTCTCCACCTCCGTCCCAACGTCCAACACCCTCCAGACGTCCCCCCTCTGCTTCATCAACTCCTCTCCGCTCTACTGCACTCCTGAGATGGGTGTCCCCACCAACCTGCCCCTCTCCACCACCTCCCCACACACCCTGGACCTCTCTGCCACCCACACCCCTCCCAATGCCCTCACCCCAGAGAGCATGCTCTCCCTCAGCCCCATGTGCAGCGGAGTGACCCCCACCACTCAGCTCTCCCACACCACCTGGAGCCCTGTCCCCCTCTCCACCTCTGCCAGCCTGACTATGTTTGACGTCCGTGGGAAGGGAGATCTGCCCGAGGACCCGCCTCTGCTGGACCTACCTGGAGGCGAGGCCCTTCTACTAGGCAGCACCTCTCCAGAACAGGATGTGGACAGGGGGTCGCAATTGGGGGACCCAGTGGAGATGGATGGAGACCCCAAGATCCTCACCCAGCTACAATCAGTCCCTGTGGATGATGGGTTGGGGCTGTAATCCAGTCTCCCAGCCCACACCACCACAAACTGTTACAGAACAATCTGTATGGTTTTGTTTGTCTGACCTCAGTGCTCCCCTGGCTAGGTTTGCATTGAGGAGTGGACAGGCTTTGACTCGTAAGAGAAAGGTGCTTTGACTAAATAAATCCTCTGCCGTTGATCCTTTGGATAAACAGTCATGGGATAGGCTGATTGTATGCAACGCGGAATGACCTGGAGGATGGCCTTTCATACAGGCTAGCCTATTCCCTGATTTGTGTTACTCAACTGTCCACTGCTTAAGTCTCCACAATTTAAGCACTCATCTGCCTTCCATAAGCCCAGAGCCCTTCCTGTGTCCAATCAGAGCACAACGTTTATTTGTAAGGACATTGCTACTTCTGTGCACAGACGTCCGTTTCAGCCAAGACTATTTGTACTACAAGGGAATGAATGCCTTGGGTTTTATATGTGGTGTTGGTTGAGCAGTATGCCACGGCCAGGCTCTGTCTTAAGTCTCTAAACACAGTCAAATGCAGACACAGACGAGCGTTCAGTCGTGTTGAGTTGGTGGTTCTGCATGGCTGCTCACTCTAGTGCTGGTGTAGTTTTGAGTGCTGCCGAGTATTGCACGGTTTGGCCTCGGTGAAGGCTACAGAGAGTGGACTGACAGTGGCACCAGAGACCCCGGACTTCTAGCATTGCGATGGACTGTGTACCCCTCTCTGTCAACTGGTCAGCAGTGTCACCGCATCAAGGGCGCCAGCTCATCATTTAACGACATTTTGGTATAAATGCTAAGCGCTATCGCATCTGCGGTATGTAGGAGGAAATGGGAGTCCCCTGAGATTTTTTTTACTCTATGCAATCGATGCATGTTCCTCGTGTAAATATGACCATGTGACACAGATATGACATGTATTACAAGCAGTATGTAAGCAAGTCTAATTGGGATAGACCAAGCTTTTATTAAAGACAGCCTTTTTATACACTATGAAATCTCATGCGCGTGCACTACGAAACGCCTGATCACATTGTTGGATATTTCCAGTTGAATTCGCCACAATCGTACACTACATTGTATATTGCGTCTATGAATGACAAAAAATAATAATATTGTGTTCTTATATTACTTGTATGGGTTTGATCTAGACCTTGTAAGTGCCTTATTATCCAGTTGCTGAGGTTGGCGGGCCAGTTTTCTTGCCTTTTATCTTCAAAGTGAAGAATGTGTTCTACTCTTCACAAAATGTAAGCACCATTGACACAAGCTACTTCCCACATTGATGTTGAATGTGAGTTTTGTGATAACCCTTTTGAACTCCAGAGAAACGTAATCTAGTACTCCGTTGCACGTTGAGCGTGACTTAACGCCTACCATGACATAATAACCATTGAGATCTCGCTGTACGTTTTGCACATTTTCGTCCTTGTCATGTTTTACGTCTTTGGCGATGGCCAAATTCTATTCTGAAAACCTGCTGCCTTTTCTCTGTTCTTGACTAATTGCGCTCACTGTTCTGAAAGGGGAATAGAGAGGTCGAATCAGCTAAGTTTCAGGCAGCCTCTGTCTATCCTGATATCAGCAACAGTGAGTCATGAAGCCCTGAGAGCAGGCGACAGGACTCCTAGAATGGAATGCTATCCAGCGAGACGTGGTGCAGATGTTCTCGCCATAAACTTTAAAATACTCACCATCTCTCCATAACCACAGCACAAAGAGCAAATTAGTTCTCTGGCCAACGGTACAACAACGCTACTCTTCCGTGTCACTCCCAACTGTATGTTTTTGTTTCTTGTGTATTTAAAGCATGTATCAATAATTTTCTAGTAGTAGCTTTGGATGAAAAGAAAGAGGTATCCATGAGGAAATTGGACACAGGAAAAAGCATCAATGGACCTTCCCAGGGGCTGGCTGGTTGTACGGTCTCAGAATAATGTGTACAGTTGTGGCCAAAAGTTGAGAGAATGACACATTCATTTTCACCAGGTTTGCTGCTTCAGTGTCTTTTAGATATTTTTTGTCAGATGTTACTGTGGAATACTGAATTATAATTACAAGCATTTCATAAGTGTCAAAGGCTTTTATTGACAATTACATGCAGTTGATGCAAAGAGTCAATATTTGTTGTGTTGACTGTTCTTTTTCAAGACCTCTGCAATCCGCCCTGACATGCTGTCAATTAACTTCTGGGCCACATGCTGACTGATGGCAGCTCATTCTTGTATAATCAATGCTTGGAGTTTGTCAGAATTTGTGGGTTTTTGTTTGTCCACCTGCCTCTTGAGGATTGACCACAAGTTCTCAATGGGATTAAGGTCTGGGGAGTTTCCTGGTCATGGACCCAAAATATCAATGTTTTGTTCCCCGAGCCACTTGGAGCACCTTGCCATAAGGCAAAAGTGATAACTGTCATGCTGGGAAAGGCATTGTTCATCACCAAACTGTTCCTGGATGGTTGGGAGAAGTTGCTCTCTGAGGATGTGTTGGTACCATTCTTTATTCATGGCTGTGTTCTTCGGCAAAGTTGTGAGTGAGCTCACCTCCTTGGCTGAGAAGCAACCCCACACATGAATGGTCTCAGGATGCTTTACTGTTGGCATGACACAGGGCTGATGGTAGTGCTCACCTTGTCTTCTCCGGACAAGCTTTTTTCCAGATGCACCAAACAATCGGAAAGGGGATTCATCAGAGAAAATGACTTTACCCCAGTCCTCAGCAGTCCAATTCCTGTACCTTTTGCAGAATATCAGTCTGTCCCTGATGTTTTTTCTAGAGAGAAGTGGCTTCTTTGCTGCCCTTCTTGACACCAGGCCATCCTAGAAGTCTTCGCCTCATTGTGCATGCAAATGTACTCACACCTGCCTGCTGCCATTTTTGAGCAAGCTCTGTACAGGTGGTGCCCCGATCCTGCAGCTGAATCGACTTTAGGAGACGGTCCTGGCGCTTGCTGGACTTTCTTTGGTGCCCTGAAGCCTTCTTCACAACAATTGAACCGCTCTCCTTGAAGTTCTTGATGATCCGATAAATGGTTGATTTAGGTGCAATCTTACTGGCAGCAATATCCTTGCCTGTGAAGCCCTTTTTGTGCAAAGCAATGCTGACGCCACATGTTGCCTTGCAGGTAACAATGATTGACAGAGGAAGAACAATGATTCCAAGCACCACCCTCCATTGAAGCTTCCAGTCTGTTATTCAAACTCAATCAGCATGACAGAGTGATCTCCAGCCTTGTCAACACTCACACCTGTGTTAACGAGAGAATCACCAACATGATGTCAACTGGTCCTTTTGTGTCAGGACTGAAATGCAGTGGAAATGTTATTTTGGGGGGGATTCAGTTAATTTGCATGGCAAATAGGGACTTTACAATTCATCTGATCACTCTTCATAACATTCTGGAGTATATGCAAATTGCCATCATACAAACTGAGTCAGCAGACTTAATTAATATGTGTCATTCTCAACTTTTGGCCACTACTGTAGATAATGATGACATCACCACTTCTCAAATGATATTATACACGTACAATCTGAATAGGATGTTAATACCTGTAGCATTCATGTGCCAAAGGAATGTTGCAAGTTCTTTATTTTTTTTTATTGGTGTTTGGACTTTTTTTTGTTGGTTCGGAGCGGTTTTTGTAGACGATACTGTGCATGAGTTGGACACTAAAGGAGTGTGTGTGTGTGTGTGTGTGTTTTGTTTATCCATGAGCCCAACCCTTGTCTACATGTAGTGGTTTTTCTCTTTTAGTGTGTGGTGCTCCAAAGGCTGTTTGTGCACAATCTCCTACACACACACACACACACGTGTGCGCACACACACAACCTTCAGCTGAGTTATCCAAAGATATGAATTTTTTTTAATGTACTTTTTAATAGCGAGTAAAGGGACTATTAGATATTTTTAAACGTCTGTTTTGTCCTCTTTTGAGAGGTTGGTTTTGTACTTAAAGTTATTTTATTTTTTATATACAGTTTTATTGTGATTCTAATAAACTACATTTAGAATACATTTGTTTTGGGTGAGTTTTGTAAACGTGAACGCTTCTCTATTTAAATCTCCATGTGAGATTCGTAGGGGTCAAGGGATCAAACTATTGAGGAGTGCTTACACTACCAAATCACATTTTAGAAGCGCTTTTGCAATTTGGTTTGTAAATGAGATTTAAATACTCTTGTTTGAACAACATAATCATGCTTTCTATCTGGATGAATGGGTACACAACTGAGTACAATCCGGTATGTGTGACTGTTTTTGTAACCCCCATACTCTCAGGTTACCTGTGAGTTCAACATTGCCAGGGCGGGACCGGGTATGGATAAGGATATATATATACACACACACACGTTCACACAGACTTATTCACCCAACAGCAGCTCTCTCTAAAACATTTCCCTTACATTTAAGTCATTTAGCAGACGCTCTTATCCAGAGCGACTTACAAATTGGTGCATTCACCTTATGACATCTTCACTGAGAGAGTTGTGAAAGGTCACAGAGGTAAGCCAACTAAACCTTTTGACCTCTTGGTGTGCATGGACTCCATCTCCATGGCGATGGTCTTCTCGGTAGAACAGGTGGCGTGTATGTGCGAGGTACTTCTGCAGAGCGGACGCATGGAGCGCTTGACTGACTTCCTCCACACTCTTCCCCCCTCTACCTCCTCTTGCCCGGGGGGTCTGGAGAGCATCCTGAAGGCGCGGGCTGCCGTGGCCTTCCATCTGGGGCGCTTCTCGGACCTCTACACCCTCCTGGAGAGCTTCCATTTCTCCAATCGCAGCCACCCCCTGCTGCAGCAGCTCTGGCTGAGGGCACACTACCTAGAGGCAGAGTGCCAGAGAGGGCGCCCCCTTGGGGCTGTGGGGAAGTACCGCATACGCCGTAAGTTTCCCCTGCCAAGAACCATCTGGGATGGAGAGGAGACCAGCTACTGCTTCAAGGTACAGTGAATGAAATCTGCTAGGTTTGTTTGAGCAGATATTAATACTATATTTAATCATACTGCCTCAGCATTTTTGCTTCTTGTAAAACGAAATGTCCCTGGGACCTGGTCCATAATTAAGCTGTCTGTAATGCATTAGGTGTTTGTATCTTGAGTTTAGCCCTTGTGGTGTCAAGATGGGGTATGTCAAGACAAAAGGGACTTTCTAACTGGATGTTAAGCCTAAAGTGTGTTACACTGTCTGCTTCAAATGCACTGAACACCTGTCTTCACAGTACAGGTCAAAGCAGTATGATGGCTGTAACGTCCCTCATATCAGTGCAGATGAAGGGAAGGAGTTGAGGAGCAGAGGCCTCTTACTGCTACCATGACCTTTAAATCATTAACCTACTTGTTTCATAAATCCGAGGTTAACGTTCCTATTTACAGGAGAAATCCCGGAGTGTGCTGTGGGAGTGGTATTACTGTAAACCCTACCCTTCACCACGTGAGAAACGAGCGCTTGCGGCCGCCACCGGTCTCACCGCCACCCAGGTGAGCAACTGGTTCAAGAACAGACGGCAACGAGACCGAGCAGCTCACGGTAATACCGGGTGAGTCTTTACTTTCTCCTTCTAATACATTTCATGAGAAATAGTTCTAAAGGAGTTTCTAAATGTTCATCCCTCCTTTAGTTTCTATTGAGGACTGCATGATTTCTCATTTAGCTAATGCAGTGGACTACCACTGCCCTCTTCTGGCACAACCTGGGAACTGACGTGCTCTCTCTCTCCTCTTAGGGAACAAAAAGGTTGTGGACCACCTCTTGGCTCCAACAGAACCCCAGGAGCAGCATACCCAAAAGCCTACCCCTTCTCTGACAATGGACGTTCACCTCCAGGGAGCCCCAGTCCTCTCTTCTCCTGCCCCCAACCCCCACTTCTGAGCCATATGGGTGGGGGACAACTCTGAATCTCTTCACTAACTGAGCCATCATGTATAGTAGGCTCACTTCATAGCCACGATTCACTTGTCCTGACAGAAATGTATGTAAGACCATTCAATCTTTTGAGTAGCGTAGTTTCATGATACCCTGTACCGAAAACTGTAGATTGTGTTAAATCAAAGTCAAAAGCAAAAACATTTTTTAAATAGTTTAATTGAAAACACAAATGTGTCATCAGACCTAATCATTGACAAGCACTTGAAGCATTTGGGAATAAACAATATGGTTTAAAAAAAGTGCTCCCATATATATCATGCTTCCTGAACACAACCCAGGTTGCAGCTGAGAGAAACCACGGCCAGGACAGTTAGTACAGCCAGGACAAGCACACAGCCTCTCCCATAGGGACGGGTGTGAGATGATTCCTATTCACTGAGCTTAAACAACATCATCCAGTGTGCACGCAAGCTGACTGCCTCCAGCAGAGGCAATCTGGCCTATTCAGATTCGGACTGACGCTTTTGATTCAGCTGTGTTCTTATCCAGCTTACTTTCGCCCAGCACCTTCTCTGATTGAAGCAGTTTTTGAAATCGGCACTCTGGTAAGATGTGAGACGGATGACATGCTAAACCAAGCCTGGGCCGGAAACCTCTCGGGGAGAGGTAATGCATACAGAAGATATCCAGTGATGGGACAACCATTTCAATGTCATTCATTGTTATGTTCAAGTTTATCGGTCACTGCCATGCTCTGTGAATACAACCGTCAATGTCAGCTCAACGAGCTTATGGCATGAAATCAAGTCTACAGTCTGATATTCACTGAGTGTTGGAAAATCAGAGGACCATATAGCATAAAAGAAAAGATTAGGTTAGCGTTACCTTAAGACTTTACAACAAAAAACGAGGCGATGAGAATATTAAAATCCACAAAGGCCTCTTCCAGTTATTTTTCATGAACATGTACCATCAAGGTTTTTCTGTGATACAAGCTGCCTACATCCAGCAGGGTCACTTGATAGTAGTTCTGCTCTCAGATCAATGTGTCTATGAGTGTTGGTTTCAGTGGATAGAACGTGTCCAGTGACAGAGGAACATTATCTCCTAGTCTTCTGCAACGTCAGGACAAAACTGCCCCAAACCCCTGTCTATTTCCTACACTGTGGTTAAAAGGTGTCCCATGTAATCTGTTGGTTCTCGGGTTATGGGACCAGTCCAATGGTGGGTCCAGGTTAAAAGCCCAGGTACTCAGCCAGGAACACAGCCAGAATCTTGGTCAGGTTTTCCACTGTGGGTCGGTGCATGTTCTCCTCCGTGTCATCCAGCGTGTGCCAGAATGGGGGGAAGGGGGTGGCAATGACATGAAGCACAGGAACACCTGAGTTGGTGTGAAAGAAAGAAGAATTGCAGGATTTAAATTATTTCTTAAGACAAAATCCCATCAGCCGAGGCGACAAAGTGTTGTGATAGTACAGTCGTGGCCAAAAGTTGTGACATATTTATTTCCACAAAGTTTGCTTCATTGTCTTTAGATATTTTGTCAGATGTTACTGTGGAATACTGAAGTATCACCCTTTTTCCAAGACTTCCTCAATCCGCCCTGGCATGCTGTTAATTAACCTCTGGGCCACATCCTGACTGTTGGCAGCCCATTCTTGCATAATCAATGCTTGACGGTTGTCAGAATTTGTGGGTTTTTGTTTGTCCACCCGCCTCTTGAGAATTGACCACAAGTTCTCAATGGGATTAAGGTCTGGGGAGTTCTGGCCAAAATATCAATGTTTTGTTCCCCGAGCCAATTGGTTATCACTTTTGCCTTATGGCAAGGTGCTCCATTCATGCTGGAAAAGGCATTGTTCGTCACCAAACTGTCCCTGGATGGTTGGGAGAAGTTGCTCTCAGAGGATGTGTTGGTACCATTCTTTATTCATGGCTGTGTTCTTAGGCAAAATTATGAGTGAGCCCACCTCCTTGGCTGAGAAGCAACCCCACACATGAATGGTCTCACAACGCTTTACTGTTGGCATGACACAGGACTGATGGTAGCGCTCACCTTGTCTTCTCCGGACAAGCTTTTTTCCTGATGCCCCAAACAATCGGAAAGGGGATTCATCAGAAAAATACTTTTTCTTGGGCGACCTGAAGCCTTCTTCACAACAATTGAACCGCTCTTCTTGAAGTTCTTGATGATCCGATAAATGGTTGATTTAGGTGCAATCTTACTGGCAGCAATATCCTTGCCTGTGAAGCCCTTTTTGTGCAAAGCAATGATGACGGTACGTGTTTCCTTGCAGGTAACCATGGTTGAGAGGAAGAACAATGAATCCTAGCACCACTATCCTTTTCAAGCTTCCAGTCTGTTATTGATCTCCAGCCTTGTCCTCGTCAACACTCTCACCTGTGTTAACGAGAGAATCACTGACATGATGTCAGCTGGTCCTTTTGTGGCAGGGCTGAAATGCAGTGGAAATGTTCTTTTGGGGGATTCAGTTCATTTGCATGGCAAAGAGGGACTTTGCAATTAATCTGATCATTCTAGAGTATATGCAAATTGACCATCATACAAACTGAGGCAGCAGACTTTGAAAAGTAATATTTTTGTTTCATTCTCAAAACATTTGGCCATGACTGTATGTCAGTTTGTCTGTATATGAGCACACCCTCCCACCTTTATGTAGGAAGGGGATGTGGTCGTCCTGCACAGGGCCCAGGTACACGTCCTTCCTGAAGTAGGTCTGCTCAGAGGGGTGAGAGGTCAACAGACCCTGCCTGTGCAGCCTCTTCTCTGAGAGGGATGGATGGAGGAGAGTTAAAGCACAGAGTGCAGAAAGACAACGTCAATAAGGGAACTGACCCTCCCTGGGGTGTGTATGTTACCTGCAGCGATGAGACGGTCAAACCAGCGGGCAGTGTTGTCAAAGTGATTTACAATCAAAGGGTCTGGACCACCAAGCAGGTCCAGTAGAACAAAGAGATCCTAAAATGGACGGAGGTGAGAGTGAGTGGATGCCATATTTTAATGTGCACACAAAGGTGTCTTACCACAGCCTGCAGCAGGTTGGTGTGTGTGGAGCCTAGTGGGTGGGGTGTGTGTGCCATGCGCTCTGCCAGGTGCCTTGATCCATAGAGAGAGTCTGTGGCTGTCCACTCCTCAAATGACTCCTCTCCGTCAAAAAACACTAGTTGGAGGGTTACAGCAGATGCCTACAGCACAGAGACAGAGGATGGAGGTAGGGTTTAATTGCATTAGATAGAGACAGTGGTGAGAATGTTCTGCTCCGTTGCCAAGTAAAGGCCAAGGCAATGTCATTTCATTACATCTCAATTCCCAACAACAACGTCACTCTTGCAGTTTATTTTCTTTTGTGTGAGGCTGCAGTGATGTCGCAGTTCGGTTGTGTGTGGTTGCATGTATTTCTGACTACCAAAGTTAGTCTCTGGGGGGGGACACTGCTAAACAGAGGATGAAGTCTGCTGCTAAAATCAGGGCTGCTCTCTGCAAGGCTACAGTCAGCACTTTATATTCTACACTGCAGAGAGAGAGAGAGAGAGAGGAGGGGATAGAGAGTAGGGAGAGAAACCCAACTACTCAGCATCTCACCTCACTCTGTCTCCCTCACCAGTTCTCTGTTCTTTCCATTGCAGTATTTTATTCTGTTTATCTGAGTAAACTGCCTGCTGGCCTTAGAATGGTTCTCATGTTATGTAAAAAAAAATATATATATATATATTCTAAGCGGGGAAATCAGACGTGTGGTTGTGACCACAATGCCTGATAACACATTGTGCTCCTGCATTTTGTTTGCTGCCATCTTGGGACAGGTCTGCTTGAACATTTGACTGTTTATCTCAAAATCTCTTATACTGACTAAACTGATAAATAAATCTAAAATGCAGTCCCGGGAAATAAACTGGTGGACATGGTACCTGCTGATTGAGAGCTTTGAGCTGGGCGTCCAAGGCAGAAGCCAGCTCCAGGATCATGGCACAGGGCACCGCTGAGTCGCTGGCCCCCAGGAACACCCTCTCCGGGACGCGGGGGTCCGGGGGTAGGACCTTGGAGTCATAGTGGCAGGTCAGCAGCAGCCTGCGAGGGGCCCCAGGGTCAAGGGTCGCAACGATGTTGGAGAAAGTGACCTGACCCCGAGGCGTTGGCGACAGGAAAGAGTCGAGTTCTACTGTCCAGCCAGCGGAGAGGGAGGACAAGGTGGAGGAGATGTGCTGATATAAAGAAATGAGAAAAGGATGTGAACTCGAGGCATTTCGTTTGATATTTAACTAGAAATGATATACTCTTTTCTACATGAAAGTGCTGTGAGAAACCATATAAATGCATCATCATTATTATTATTATTGTCACCTAGTCCACCGGACCCACTCACTTCGCGTACGGTCTGGCTGCCCAGGGTTCCTGGGAGTCTCTCAATGAGGATGGGCCTAAGGTGAGTCTCCCACAGGCGTGATCCGTCTACCTGGGACACCAGCCGTCGCACCTGGGATGGAGAAGACTTACTGGCCTTATGGGATAACTGGAGCAGAGGAATGAATGAGTGGGTGGGTGGTAGAAAGAGAGCAAGAGATGAACTCATGGAATAGAACACACAATAACAAACCACAAATCACTGAAACCCACACCATTCTGTGTGCCAACTGTACTTGAACAACAATCACTACCGCAACTGTAAATAGTACAGTAATTGATTGAGTTTAGTTCCTTACCCGGTCTTTTGCCAAATCTACGACGGGGATTCTGTTGTTGCGGTTGCTGCTGGTTTCGTTGGACAAATATAAGCCCAACACCATAGCAAGAGTCAGCACACCCAAGAGACAGAAGACCAGTACCCGAGCACGGGGCATCCGAACCGAGTTGCAACCAGGGAGAGCACCGTTATTCGCCTGCAAAGGCTTGTACCGTCGACTAGTTCTCGACATAACAAAGCTTTCTAAAACGCGGTTAGAACGAAAAAGACCCGTATCTCTATAACTGAAACTCACCGCAGCTGCTCGGTCCCTGTTGGCCCGATCTACAGCTACGTGTCAGTCCCCGAACTGAACTTACAGTGAAACCACCTATTATGTGGTTAGATAGAGTCCGCAATTCAGCTCAGCGTCTTATTTTGAAGTTTTCGCAGTATTGCACCAGACGTTGCACATTTATTTTATAATAGTATTGTTATAGCTTGTATTTGCAACGCCCTACCTCGACTCCTAAATAATACTATCTAGGCTACCCTAAGCCCCCCTTGGCATGTATACAAATTATACTCTACTCTTTCATGGTAACATGTACTTCTACATGCCAAACCCATCTTTCAATGAGGCCTGTTATGATCTATCCTCGGTATCCGATCAGTCTAGTGTCATCCTTAGGCTTGCTTCATTGGAGTTGAACATTTATCTATATCATGAATCTATCGATGGTTAGGCTACTCTTCCTTATCTAAAATCCGTTGTCCTCAAATGTCTTTTACACCTGATTTCGGCTTTTATTTTCAATAGGTAGATACAGCAACTAACGTGGTTTGTAACTTCTGTAGCTTCTCACCCAACTGACGTAATCGAATCCACTGATAACGCAACACAACTTGCTTTTTTCGGTGCCTGATTTCCGGGTTTTCGTTGACAGTGACGAGGCAAAGGGCTTATTTTAAAGGCGCAGTCGCCGTCTGACAGCTCTCTTACTAAGCATCGATAGGTATTTAACGCATCAGCTAGCTAACTACTGAACATAAATATTTGTGAAGGTATCTGTGACCAACAGATGCTTATCTGTATTCCAAGTCATGTGAAATCCATAGATTAGGGCCTAATGCATTTATTTCAATTGACTGATTTCCTCATATGAACTTTAACTCAGTAAAATCGTTGAAATTGTTGCATGTTGCGTTTATAGTTTTGTTCATATGTAAGAGCAATCTGAAGGTCGATGACCATTGGTTAATGCATGCAGTGTCTGAGCCAGAGGAACGTGCCCGTTACGTTGTTGCCGCTTCTATCCAATGACATTACTGTTCCATTTGGTTCCATTCAGGGTTTCATTTGAGGATTCAGTAGATGCATTGTATGCCTCAGGTCACATGCACAAGTACAAACAAAACCTGTTCATGTCATCAAATAGTTAAATTGACTCTGTCAATCACCACATTCTCATCAGCAGACTCAACAGCCTTGGTTTCTCAAATGATTGCCTCGCCTGGTTCACCAACTACTTCTCCGACAGAGTTCAGTGTGTCAAATCTGAGGGCCTGTTGTTCAGGCCTCTGGCAGTCTCTATGGGGGTGCCACAGGATTCAATTCTTGGGCCGACTCTCTTCTCTGTATACATCAATTATGCCGCTCTGGCTGCTGGTGAGTCCCTGATCTACCTCTACGCAGATGACACCATTCTGTATACTTCTGTCCCTTCTTTGGACACTGTGTTAACAACTCTCCTTCCGTGGCCTCCAATTGCTCTTAAATACAAGTAAAACCATATGCATGCTCTTCAACCGATCGCTGCCTGCACCTGCCTGCCTGTCCAGCATCACTACTCTGACTTAGAATATGTGGACAACTACAGATACCTAGGTGTCTGGTTAGACTGTAAACTCTCCTTCTAGACACACATAAAACATCTCCAATCCAAAGTTAAATCTAGAACCCCGAAGCCGATCCTCGACTTCGGCGATGTCATTTACAAAATAGCCTCCAACACCCTACTCAACAAATTGGATGCAGTCTATCACAGTGCCATCTGTTTTGTCACCAAAGCCCCATACACTCCCCACCCCTGTGACCTGTACGCTCTCGTTGGCTGGCCCTCGCTTCATACTCGTTGCCAAACCCACTGGCTCCAGGTCTACAAGACCCTGCTAGGTAAAGTCCCGCCTTATCTCCGCTCGCTGGTCACCATAGCAGCACCCACCCGTAGCACGTGTTCCAGCAGGTATATCTCACTTGTCACCCCCAAAGCCAATTCCTACTTTGGCCGCCTCTCCTTCCAGGTCTCTGCTGCCAATGACTGGAACGAACTACAAAAATCTAAAACTGGAAGCACTTATCTCCCTCACTAGCTTTAAGCACCAGCTGTCAGAGCAGCTCACAGATCACTGCACCTGTACATAGCCCATCTATAAATAGCCCAAACAACTACCGCTTCCCCTACTGTATTTATTAATTTTGCTCCTTTGCACCCCAGTATTTCTACTTTGCAAACTCATCTACTGTCAAATCTACCATTCCAGTGTTTTAATTGCTATATTGTATTTACTTAGTCACCATGGCCTATTTATTGCCCTTACCTCCCTTATCTCACCTCATTCGCTCACATTGTATATAGACTTATTTTTCTACTGTATTATTGACTGTATTTTGTTTTACTCCATGTGTAACTCTGTGTTGTTATTTGTGTCGAACTGCTTTGCTTTATCTTGGTCAGGTCACAGTTGGAAATGAGAACTTGTTCTCAACTTGCCTACCTGGTTAAATAAAGGTGAAATAAGAAATGCATTTTAAAAATGCAGCACAAACGCACTGTTGGGGCAAGTGACTCTGAATTTACAATGGCTAGCCCCCAATTCGTTATATTTTTCTCTTGTTCTTTATGCTATTTGCCTTATGACTCCTGCATGCATTGTTGACCATGAACTTGCTTGTTTACCCAACCATGGGACAGACTGTTTGTTCCCACACTCAGGACTTTGGTTACATGGACTTTTGGACACCCATCCTATTCTAACCAACTCTCCTCGGCTTTGTAGTCATGTTACTTGATGAAATTGCTGTACAATATGATCTTGTCATCTAATGCACATTCAAATGTTATAAATCAACACTGAAGAGCTCTCCCTGTCCTCTGCCGTGCCTTGATTGTATTACTGCTGATTGATCTGGAAATGTACAGTACACGCTGGCCCATCTACTGTTGCTACCCAATTTTGATTTGTGCTCTGATATCTGCTTTACTGATTTCTGCACGTTAACACTAGAAGCTTTTTACCTAAAATTGATCAATGGAAAGTGTGGGTTCACAGCTCCAATCCAGATGCGTTGGTCATTACAGAGAAGTGGTTAAGAAAGAGTGTTTTGAATACTGATGTTAACCTTTCTGGTTATAACCTTTTTTCGGCAAGAGAGATCTTCCAAAGGTGGTGGAGTGACAATCTTTACCAAGGATCGCCTTCAGTGCACGGTTGTCTCCACCAAGTCTGTCCCCAAACAATTCGATTTGCTGGTTTTACACATTAAACTTTCAAATAACTCTTTGTTGACTGTTGCTGGGTGTTATCGGCCACTATCAGCACCGGCCTGTACCCTAAATGTCCTAAAGCTCTCTCCTGGCCCCTTACACTAAGTCTGAATTTGTCCTGCCAGGTGACCTAAACTGGGACATGCTTAAACCGCCTGACCAAGTCCTAAAGCAATGGGACTCCCTAAATCTTTCTCAGATTATTACAAATCCCTCAAGATATGACTCCAAACCCCAAGAAAAGGCTACTCTCCTTGATGTTATCCTCACAAATAATCCTGACAGGTAACAAACAGTCTGGTGTTTTCTGTAATGACCTTAGTGATGACTGCTTTACAGCCCGTGTTCGTAATGGCTCCTCAGTAAAACATCCTGTCCTGATTTGTCATAGATGCTTGCTAAAAAACTCTGAGCAAGCCTTCCTTCATGACCTGGCCTCTGTAAAGTGGTATAGAATCAGCTTGATTCCCTCTGTCGAAGAAGCTTGGACCTTCTTTTTTAATATTTTCATTGGTATTGTTAACAAATACGCCCCCATAAAGAAAATGAGAATTAAAAACAGGTTTAGCCTATGGTTGGACCGTGATCTGGCAGACTTACTCCACCTCAAGAATATAATTTGGCGAAAGGCTCAGGAACACGCAATACTCAGGCTGACTGGCTCTGGTTCAGGCAAATGAGCAATAAGTGCACTCAGGCTATCCGGAAGGCCAAAGTTAGTTACTTTAAGGAGCAGTTCTCTCTGTGGGTCTAACCCCAAAAAGTTCCGGAAACGGTTAAAGACCTGGAATAAACCCTCCTCCTCACAGCTACCTATGTCCCTTAATATTGATGATGCGGTTGTTACTGACAAGGAGCACATGGCTGAACTCTTTAATCACCACTGCATTGTCAGGATTCGTTTTTGACTCTGCCATACCTCCTTGCCCGTCCAACATTTCCTCATCTCCCACCCCTTCTAATGCGACTATCCCCGATGCCCCTCCCTCTTTTTCCTCTGCCCCACTACAAAGTTTCTCCCTGCAGGCGGTCACTGAGTCCGAGGTGCTAAAGTTGACCCCAATGTTTCTTCTTTAAGGTTGCTGCCCCGATCATCACCAATCTATAGATGCTTGTTTTTTTTTTTTGCGACAGAGCCTGGGCGCGAACATAGAGTCTCTGGTGGCACAGCTAGCGCTGCAATGCAGTGCCCTAGACCACTGCGCCACCCGGGAGGCCCTATCTCTGACCTTTTTAACCTCTCTGGGGAGGTTCCCATTGTTTGGAGGGCAGCCACAGAGCATCCTTTATTTAAAGGGGGAGATCAGGCTGATCCTAACTATTGTAGGCTAATTTCTATTTTGCCCTGTTTATCAGTGTTGGAAAAACTTGTCAATAATCAACTGACTGGCTTTCTTGACGTCTATAGTATTCTCTCTGGTACGCAATCTGGTTTCCGCTCAGGTTATGAATCTGTCACTGCAACCTTAAAAGGTCCTAAATGACATCACAATTGCCCTTGATTCTAAGCAGTGTTGTGCTTTTGATACGGTAGACCATTCCATTCTTGTGGACCGGCTAACGAGTATTGGTGTCTCTGAGGGGTCTTTGGCCAGGTTTGCTAACTACCTCTCTCAGAGAGCAGTGTATAAAGTCAGAACATCGACTGTCTCAGTCACTGCCTGTCACCAAAGGAGTACCCCAAGGCTCATTCCTCGGTCCCACGCTTTTCTCAATTTACAACATAGCTCAAGCAGTAGGAAGCTCTTTCATCCATTTATATGCAGATGATAGTCTTATACTCCGTTGGTGTTAAACACTCTACAACAAAGTTTTCTTTGCCCTTAACCTTGTTCTGAACACCTCCAAAACAGAGGTCATGTAGTTTGGTAAGAAGAATGCCCCTTTCCACACAGGTGTGATTACTACCTCTGAGGGTTTAGAGCTTGAGGTACCTCATACACGTACTTGGGAGTATGGCTAGATGGTACACTGTCCTTCTCTCAGCACATATCACAGCTGCAGGCCAAGGTTAAATCTAGACTTGGTTTCTTCTACCGTAATCACTCCTCCTTCACCCCAGCTGTCAAACTAACACTGATTCAGATGACCATCATATCCATGCTAGACTACAGAGACAATTTATAGATTGACCGGTAAGGGTGCCCTCGAGCAGCTAGATGTTCTTTACCATTCGGCCATCAGATTTGCCACCAATGCTCCTTATAGGGCACATCACTGCACTCTATACTCCTCTGTAAACTGGTCATCTCTGTATACCTGTCGCAAGACCCACTGGTTGATGTTTATTTATAAAACCCTCTTAGGCCTCACTCCCCCCTATCTGAGATACCTACTGCAGCCCTCATCCTCCACATACAACACCCGTTCTGCCAGTTACGTTCTGTTAAAGGTCACCAATGCGCACACATCCCTGGGTCGCTCCTCTTTTCAGTTTGCTGCAGCTAGCGACTGGAATGAGCTGCAAACACTCAAACTGAACAGTTTTATCTCAATCTCTTACGTCAAAGACTCAATCACGGACACTCTTACTGACAGTTGTGGCTGCTTCACGTGATGTATTGTTGTCTTTACCTTCTTGCCCTTTTTGTTGTCTGTGCGCAATGTTTGTACTATGTTGTCTTGCTACCATGCTGTGTTTTCCTGTGTTGCTGCCATGCTATGTTGTCGTTTTTGGTCTGTCTTTATGTAGTGTTATGGTGTCTCTCTTGTCGATGTGTGTTTTGTCCTATATTTTTCATCCCAGTCCCCGTCCCCGCAGGAGGCCTTTTGGTAGGCCGTCATTGTAAATAAGAATGTTCTTAACCGACTTGCCTAGTTAAAATAAAATACCATTGCCAAAAATAAAAATAAATGACAGATTTTATCATTATGAAAGATTTTTAATATATGTTCTTATAAAATAATGAAAACAATTTACACTTTTAAAATGTACAGTCATTGATACAACATCCCCAAGAAAAACAATGTTCAACCGTAAGTTTTCGTCAATGCATAAAGCACTCCTGCCTCATGCAGAATGCACCAAAGTAAGAAAAACTATGTAAATCATACAAATCAGCTCTATACAAAGATTTAAAATCAAACGGCATATACAGAAATAAAAACAAAGTACCCTCTTAATTCCACTATTTTGTATTTTATGTCGCAAAAGTGGCCAATATGTTCCAAAAATAAATTAAGACAAATATTAAACATCTAAAAAAAAAATCATATAATTCATCCATTTACCAAGTTTCGATGTTACCATTTGTGATTTGTGCACATGCAACATTGATGCACCGAGCTATGTTCAACATGTACAGTACAAGTTTGGATACACCTACTCATTCAAGGGTTTTCTTTATTTTTGACTATTTTCTACATTGTAGAATAATAGTGGAGACAACAAAACAATTAAATAATCTCCTGGAATGCATTTCAATTAACAGGTGTGCCTTGTTCAAAGTTCATGTGGAATTTATTTCCTTCTTAATGCATTTCAGACAATCAGTTGTGTTGTGACAAGGTAAGGGGGGTATACAGAAGATGGCCCTATCTGGTAAAAGACTAAGTCCATATTATGGCAAGAACAGCTCAAATAAGCAAAGAGAAACAACAGTCCATCATTACTTTTAAGACATGAAGGTCAGTCAATTCAGAACATTTCAAGAACTTCTAAAGTTTCTTCAAGTGGAGTCTCAAGAACCATCAAGCGGTATGATGAAATTGGCTCTCATGAGGACCACCACAGATAAGTTCATTAGTTAACTGCACCTCATAAATCGTCAATTAACTGCAACTCAGATTGTACCTCACAGATTTCAAGTAACAAACACATCTCAACATCAACGTTTCGAGGAGACTGTGTGAATCAGGCCTTCATGGTCAAATTGCTGCAAAAAAACCACTACTAAAGGACACAAATAATAAGAGACTTGCTTGGGCCAAAAAACACGAGAAATCTGTCCTTTGGGCTGATAAATCCAAAACTGAATTCTGTAGCGATACACCATGCCATCTGGTTTACACTTAGTGGGACTATCATTTGTTTTTCAACAGGACAATGACCCAGCACACCTCCAGGCTGTGTAATGGCTCTTTGACCAAGAAGGAGAGTGATGGAGTGCTGCATCAGATGACCTGGCCTCCACAATAACCCGACCTCAACCCAATTGAGATAGTTTGGGATGAGTTGGACTGCAGAGTGAAGGAAAATCATTCCACCTCATGAAGCTGGTTGATGGATACAAAGCTGTCATCAAGTCAAAGGGTGGCTACATTGAAGAATCTCACATATAAAATACATTTGATATGGCTAACACTTTGTTTGGTTGCTACATGATTCCATGTGCCATTTCATAGTTTTGATGTCTTCACTATTTATTCTACAATGTAGAAAATAGCAAAAATAAAAACACTTGAATTAGTAGGTCTGTCCAAACTTTTGACTGGTACTGTATTTAACTACAGTTTTCTTGAAATCAAATACAGCCAAACTAAATCCTTAAACACCGATACCCCTCCACACACAAATAAACAAAATAAAGATTAAGACATTGCAGATATCAACATCACAGCACATTTGCTGAGCTTCAGTGATAACATGAGTGTGTAGGGTTATGTTTGAGTTGCTCTTGGTATGTCCAAGATGATATAACTGGCTGGAGGAGGATGAGGCAGCTTACAGTACACAGAGAAATGGAGACAGATGTCTGTACAGTGCATTCGGAAAGTATTCAGACCCCTTGACTTTTTCCACTTTGTTACGTTACAGCCTTATTCTAAGATGGAGTCAATTGTTTTATCTCATGACTCTACACACAATAACCCCACATTTTTCACATTTATAAAAAATATAACATTTGCATAAGTATTCAGACACTTTACTCAGTACTTTGTTGAAGCACCTTTGGCAGCGATTATTACCTCAAGTCTTCTTGGGAATGACGCTACAAGCTTGGCACACCTGTATTTGAGGAGTTACTCCCATTCTTCTCTGCAGATCGTCTCAAACTCTGTCAGGTTGGATGGGGAGCGTCGCTGCACAGCTATTGTCAGGTCACTCGAGATGTTTGAGCGGGGTTCAAAGTCCTGGCTCTGGAGATGGCTTTTAAAGATCTCGCTGTTCTTTGCTCCGTTCATCTCTCTCTCTATCCTGACGAGTCTCCCTGCTGTTGAAAAACATATCCACAGCATGATGCTGCCACCACCATGCTTCACCGTAGGGATGGTGGCTTCCGTCTGGCCACTCTACCATAAAGGCCTGATTGGTGGAGTGCTGCAGAGATGGTTGTCCTTCTGGAAGATTCTCCCATCTCCACACAGGAACTCTGGAGCCATGTCAGAATGACCATCGGGTTCTTGGTCACCTCCCTGAGCAAGGCCCTTCTCCCCCGATTGCTCAGTTTGGCTTTGCGGCCAGCTCTAGGAAGTCTTGGTGGTTCCAAACTTCTTCCATTTAAGAATGGAGGCCACTGTGTTCTTGGGGACCTTCAATACTGCAGACATTTTTTAAATGTAAATGTAAATAAATGTAAATGTAACATTTTTTGGTACCTGTCCCCAGATCTCTGCCTCAACATAACCCTGTCTCGGAGCTCTACGGACAATTTCTTCAACCTCGGCTCGGTTTTTGCTCTAACACGCACTGTCAACTGTGGGACCTTATATAGACAGGTGTGTGCCTTTCCAAATCATGTCCAACCAATTGAATTTACCACAGGTGGACTCCAATCAAGTTGTAGAAACATCTCAAGGATGATCAATGGAAACAGGATGCACCCAAACTCAATTAAGTCTCAAAGAAAAGGGTCTGAATACTTAAGTAAATAAATTGGCAACAATTTCTAAAAACCTGTTTTCGCTCTGTCATTATGGGGTATTGTGTGTAGATTGATGAGTGGGAAAAAATAATTAAATACATTTTAGAGCCAGGCTGGAACATAAGAACATGTGGAAAAAGTCAAGAGGTTTGAATACTTTCCGAATGTACTGTACATGTTGCTCTTATCTCAACGTAATGTCTCTCGTAAATGTACAGACGTTTCTGAAAGACTGAGGGCAGGGTTGTGTAGTTTGTTTTGTATGTTCTCTGCCATATGCATGTGAATGTCCACCGATCCAGCCACAAAGGGTTTACACCATATAGGTACATGTCCACACACACAAAACAATAAATACAAATAAATAGTACAGTCTGTAAAAGGGGATGTCTGTGAAGGGTCCTGAGAGTAGTGAAGGGAAGACAGGATTCCAGTTGAGGCAGGGCAGGGGGGTTCCTGAAAAGGGGGTCTACGATGACTTAACTGTGCTCGGGGGTTACATTTAATGGAACCAAAATAGTCATATGGTCCTTCAGCAGACATTTTGATAATTTTAGTAAATGGATGTGGTCCAAACGAGAATTGGAACCCACACCGTTGGTTTTGCCAGCTCCATGCTGCCCTCCATTTATCCCACATTCATCACAAACGATGGACACACATCGGTAAGAAAAATAGTTTCTATACAGAATATAACCAAGCGTGAGTGTTGATTTAGTTTAGTGTATTCCTGTCGTATGGACATGGTTTGTTTGTTTTCGAAATGGCCACACGTTTCACAGACCCATCACCACAGGATAAGTTACTTAAGTTATTTAGCTAGGTCTCACAGTAGTGTAGAAATTGTTCAGTTTGACTCTGCAGACACGAGGACTGTTAGCACACACACACAGCTATTGCACCATGACACAGGTGCTACAGTGTTTAAGTGATCATTTCTATGTATTTTCTAAATGCACACAGATGTGTGTACTAGCAGTTGGTAAAAAAAAACAGAAACCACAAAATATGATAATTCTACATATGTTAATAAAAAAAAAAAAATGCTTTGATATTTGTAAATACCTTTAACATTGACCGCTAACCAAAAAAACTGAGATGAGATACTATCATTGAGTTTATGACACTATATTCTGTCTCTGAAAGTACAAGATGTCTCATCTCACTAGCGTAGCGGTCATAACACAGCGTGCTCATGACTGAAATGCCCCGTGCCAACCTATCACACACACACACACACACACACACACATAAAAAGCGTATCAGTACAATATGCATGTGTTCAAGCTATATGTTGAACCACACGGGCAAAACTACAGTACCACATCTTTTATAAACACACGTATCCCAGAGCATTCTGGGAGTTGTAGTCTCTCTCTCTCTCTTTTTTGAGCCAGAGCTCGTGTTTGTTTTTGGCTGATTCGCTTCAGGAACAGTATTAGGCCTCTCTGGGTGATCTAGTGTTCTAAGGTTCATAACATCTCTCCTCTTTATTGGCTTTTCTCTGACGCAGGAGTGTACAAAAATAAAAACCTACAAGCAGGGACAGAGGGATTCACTCTGGGTGCACAGGCTGAGGGAGAGTCAGCTTGTGCTGTGTTGGGACTCTTTTAGAGTAAAAAAAAATAAAAATAGGCGCGTCTACTTGCAGGCTCTTCTGTCTAGGCAATTCGGTTTCAGATGAGCCAACGGGGATCCATTGGTTCTCTGCAGTCCCTGTGTCCATCCAGCCCAGAGCGAGGCATGGTTTCTGGTTGTGCGCCACAGAGAGGGTGGCGGCATAACGACAGGTCTCTCTCCCCAGAGCAGGTCCGTGGTGGAGAGGTAGTGGAGAGGCAGGAGGGAGATGGTGTGGTTGGAATGTGACAGAAGCAGCAGGCGAGGGAAAGAACGTGAGAATGTAGGGGGGGGCGTTCTTTCCCTCTCTTATTTTCTTGTACATCATTTCACACACTAACTTCTATTTTCTATTGCCCATGTATTCCACAGTGCCTAACCAGACTCACTAACAAATCCATTCCCCACTCAATCCCAACAGCATTAAACTCACTGTGACTGTCGTTCCACTAAAATCACCTTTACCCTAACCTCTTCCCTCCTCTCCATCATTCTCTGGCTTAGGTCACAAGTTCTCTCTGCGGATGCTCTCGCACTCTCGCTCCGAGGTCACTTCCTGTGTTCGTGTGAGCTCACTTCCTCTGCGGGGGGTCGGTGAAGAGCAGGCTGAACTTGCGGAGCTGCTCACTGGCCGAGTGGCTCTCTTCCTGGAGCCGCTGGTTATTCTGCCGCAGGTTAGCCATCTCAGCCAACAGGTGCACTTTGTCCTTCTTCTCCTGAGAGACAGAGAGGGAGGGAATGTGGGGAGGAGACAGAAAGAGAAAGAATGTGTTAATTATCTTGATCTTTCTTTTGTATTGGTATTTTCTTTTCTCCCCATTTTCGATCTTGTCTCATCGCTGCAACTCCCCAACGGGCACGGGAGAGGCAAAGGTGGAGTCACGTGTCCTCCGAAAACATGACCCACCTAACCGCGCTCCTCGACACCCGCCCGCTTAACCCGGAAGCCAGCCGCACCAATGTGCACCAACCCAGCCTGCCACAAGGAGTCGCTAGAGTTCGATGAGCCAAGTAAAGCCATCCCGGCCAAACCCTCCAGGCCACGGCTGGTTGTGGCACAGCCCGGGAATGAACCTGGGTCTGTAGTAACGCCTCTAGCACTGCCTTAGACCGCTGTGCCACTCGGGAGGCCGTTTATTTATTACCAGATTAAATTCTTGCTGTGTCAGTGGTACAGCCATTTAAATGAGCATATAGTCTAAATGTCTCTCTGGTGTAAACGGTACCTTCTCCAGGTCAGTGTTGAGCCGCTTCAGCATCACCTCTAGGCTGTACAGCCGTCCCGAGAGGTCGTTGGGTACCTCATCCCTGAAAACACACAAAGACATTTATCTCACACTGTCTAATGGGTTAAGTAGCAGGTAGGGCAGACGGGTTTAACAAGGTGTGTTCAACAGAACAACAGAGTTTATAAGGACCGTACAACGCAGCGTGTTAGTTTGGTAAACAAGAGGCAGTTTCCGTGACAGGCTGGTTGTAGTCATGCCCTGAGACAACGCAAGCTGAACAGGCCCAGACTGCTTTAACTCAAACACTCCACTGTTTGTTCCCTACAGCAGGTGTTCAGAGAGATCCTTAGTAACTTGTTTGATCCATGTGTAATTACCAGAGCTAACCACAAGATGGCACTGCCAGTACAGCTCTCTACATGTGACTGGTGAGGTTGACCTGACAAAAGGAAAAATGGGAAGTCCAAGTGTAGCCAGTGCTTTTATACACTCAAATACTGTGTTTAGGATCTGTAGTATCGGTGTCAAATAGACAAAACAATCCCCATCTGCTGTAACCGCCATGATTGTGGCGGTTTTGTTTGAGCTGGTGTGTGAATCGGAGACTTACCCGCTGAAGGTGGGGGTAGTGCGTGGAGTCTGAGGTGTTTGGAACTGGACTGGACTGATGATCGGCCGCATGTCTGGAAGCCCAACTTGAGGCTCGGTGAGCGAGAATAGAGACACTGCCCTTTGCACTGTAACACACACACACAGTTACAAGACTGTATTTCCCCCTTCGCAGTCAGCTACCCCCCCCCAATCTTCGCAATCAGCTTTTACAATGCAAGGTCTCCGTGGAGATTTCACCCAGTCAAGCCCGTCAAGGAGCAGCCCAGCTGGGCTAGGGGCTGTAACTGAGGCCCAGGACCATGTCTCAGTTGGTCCCTGCCCGCTGGAGCTGCTGTGAGAGGGTTTGTGGTGACAGGGGACCAGATATCTGAACACACACACACAGAATACTCACACTCACCCTCGTAGGCCTTGGCAGCGTTGACCAGGCTGGACCACTCCAGGCCACAGGCAGTGTCAGGCAGGGGTATGAGCCCTGGGTCCAGCCTCCTCAGGGGGGGAACCTTATCCCTCACCTCTTTCAATGACAGCTCCGACGCAGACATAGGGACTGGCCAGCCGGGAGGAGGGCAAGGAGGTCAAATTAACTAAAGACTTAGCAGATTAGCATTCATGACGACGTCGCATGATAAACTTTGCTTCTTGAAAGTCATGCATCTTGAAAACTTGACAGCTGACATGCAAAACATTTTGGGACAGTATGAAAAGTGGACTGGTTAAAGAAACGCCAAAATATCATTTTTGAGTGGACTACTATTTTAAAGGTAGCACATAAATGATTCCTTGTATAACTATAACTGAGCTCTGTGCGTTCTTGACATACCAAAATTAGGTACGGATACAGGGAAGTGAAAAGGTAACGACATCAAGCTGTGGCCCCACTCACCCTTCTTGTTGGGCATGTGGCTGGCAGAGTGTGCATGGCGCCGGGTGGGCAGGGTGGAGGTGAACAGCAGGTCACTGGGAGTGCCCTGGTCAAACAGGGGGGCAGTGCTGGCATAGCTGGCATCCCTGCGCCCGCTGCACAGAGACTCGTCGGAGAACGTGCGCTGAAGAGTGCGCCGAGGAGACTGAAAAGAGAAGGGAGGGAGGTTAGTCGTGGGGTAGTATGTTTGTGTGTGTGTAAATGTACTGTGTGTTTGTACTGTGTGTGTCCCTCACCATGTCTCTTTGTGGTATCTCGCCAGGGCTGTCCATGATGATGAGTTTCTTCAGGTCGTCCTCGACGGTGCTCTTGTGGGATCTCCGTGGAGACCGCAGGTCCCTTAGCGACGCTCTGAGACGGGGCTGTCCGAACACGTTCTTAGAATTCACGTCCACCTGCCTGAACACACACAGAGCAGGAATATAGGTTAAATACAGCAACAACTTATCACACTGGGCATGGCTTAACACAGTGGCGTGATGCTTGACTTTTGTGCTGGTGGTGTAGAAAACTGGTGCACACACACACACTTACTTCTTGCTGCTGTTGCTGTCAGAGCAGTAGGTAGTGGGTATGTTTGAAGGGGAGGGGGCGTTGTCATCTGGTTGCCAGGGGCCCAGCCTGTTCTTGCTGCATAAGGCCTTGGGGGCGGAGCTAGAGAGAGGGGTGGAGCTGAGTAGAGCAGAGTTGGGAGTGACCGTGGCGGCTCGGACGGGTCGCGATTTCTCTGCTGCAGGGGTCTTGTAACCCTGGGGTGTGTAGCAGGCCCTGTGACGACACACAAACAGACACACGCTCCAATCCATAAATCGATCTCCATCTATTTACATGCATAACAAAGTCAATATCAATGGTGCATAGGTTTAGGAGATACACACATGCTTGAATTGACGGATCGATTCAGGGTGAGATCCATAACAGACACAACAAGCCACACATCATGCAGAACAGCTGCTGGTGGAATTCTCCTCTCAAATCCCCTTTGTCTCCCAACTAAATTCCACCAACAACAAAAAAAGGCACCTCAACCAACATCTGTTAGTGTCACAGCATAATCAGTGATTATCCCTGACCAGCCATCATGTCTTTCCGTGCACACCATCCACCCAATCACTCGAGCAAACTAACCATCCACCCAATCACTCGAGCAAACTAACCATCTACAAAATGTCCCTCCAACCAACCATCTAAGAAATGTCCATCCAACCAACCCACAATCTACAAAATGTCCATCCAACCAACCCACAATCTACAAAATGTCCATCCAACCAAGCCACAATCTACAAAATGTCCCTCCAACCAACCATCTAAGAAATGTCCATCCAACCAACCCACAATCTACAAAATGTCCATCCAACCAACCCACAATCTACAAAATGTCCATCCAACCAAGCCACAATCTACAAAATGTCCCTCCAACCAACCATCTAAGAAATGTCCATCCAACCAACCCACAATCTACAAAATGTCCATCCAACCAACCCACAATCTACAAAATGTCCATCCAACCAAGCCACAATCTACAAAATGTCCATCCAACCAACCCACAATCTACAAAACGTCCCTCCAACCCACCATCAACAACATGTCCCTCCAACCCACCATCTCACCACTCACACGTCTTTGTCCCCATTTCCTAAGCTCCTGTACCACAGTTTAGACTACATACCTTGTATGTTACGTGTTGGGTGTCTCTGTGTGTCAGAATGCCAGTGTCCTGCCCTGTTCCCTGAGTGACTGGGGATAGACTGGGGGGTTTAAACCCCCAATCCTTTAATCCCCTATAGGAGTAGCTGGACTCTCTAAATATGTGTCCACATATATGTAGGGCGGGGGTGATACATCTGACCCATACATGCCCCCCATAGGGATTAAACCCTTGTGTGTTTTGGCATGTTCACCATGAGGGGTGGGATGCCTGTGTGGACAAAGCATACAGTTCTCTCTCCTCCCCTTTCCACTACTAAAAGCCAACCTGAGTTTGAGTGTATAAACGCTATGCGCAGTGTGTGTGTTTTTGTGTCTCTCCTACCTGGGTTTTAATGAGTCTGGCTTCTCCACGTTGGATCCAGGGGGGAAGGTGCGTGTGCGGTATCCTTTGTTCTGATTGGCAGGTAATACAGGCGATGACTGCAGTCTCCGCCCCTCGACGACGTTGCCCCTCGCCTCAGAGAGCTCCTGCAGCCCGCTATTATAGGTTGCTAAACAGTGCAGGGGCTTCTGTGATTGGCTGGACTGGTTTCCGTGGCGTGCGCCAGGCTTGGTGTTGTAGAGGGTGGGGGCGTCGATGCCACTGTCACTGGACCCGCCCTTACTGAGGGGGTCGGGGTCAGGTTCGGCCAGGTCGCCTAGGTAACCCCGGGACCCCCCCGGGCCTCCTCTCTCCCCCCCGACCCCGTCGAACCAGCGCTCGTCACTGTGGCTGCTGGACGCGTTACTGGAGAGAGTGTTACTGCTGGAGTGGCTGGAGTACTGGGTCTCACCCTACAGAGAGCGGGATGAGGTGAGAGAGAAAGAGACGGTAGATACACAGAAAAGCAACACGCAGAAAATCTCTCTAAATAAAAGATGAGTTATATCTGACCTTTGAGTGTCTGTTGGGGGAGTCTTTCCCTGGGACGTCCTGTCGGGTGGGTTTCCTCTGCCCCCCTCTTCCTGGCCCCCGAGATGATGAAGCTGGGACATGCCATAGGGGCTCTGGGCAGAAAAAAAACACACACACAAACACACACCATTACACATTACTCATCACAGGCCTAATGTAGTGACAGGTGTGGTATGTAGGCCATATACTCTGTGTCTGGACACAGGTAATACACAGTGTATTGAGGTAGTCAGAATTCAAGACCCTTTTCATGGTGATGGATGGAGAACTCAGTTCGATTTGGAGACACTCCAAATGACTGTCTTTAATCCGGACTCTTTTATTTCTGTGTGTACGCATATGTACAGTTTAAGTCGGAAGTTTACATACACCTTAGCCAAATACATTTAAACTCAGTTTTTTCACAATTCCTGACATTTTAATCCTCGTAAAAATTCCCCGTTTTAGGTCAGTTAGGATCACCACTTTATTTTAAGAATGTGAAATGTCAGACTAATGGTAGAGATAATTATTCATTTCAGCTTTTATTTATTTCATCACATTCCAGGTGGGTCAAAAGTTTACATACACTCAATTAGTATTTGGTACCATTGCCTTTAAATTGTTTAACTTGGGTCAAACATTTCGGGTAGCCTTCCACAAGCTTCCCACAATAAGTTGGGTGAATTGTGGCCCATTCCTCCTGACAGAGCTGGTGTAACTGAGTCAGGTTTGTAGGCCTCCTTGCTCGCACACGCTTTTTCAGTTCTGCCCACAAATCTTCTATAGGATTGAGGTCAGGGCTTTGTGTTGTCCTTAAGCAATTTTGCCACAACTTTGGAAGTATGCTTGGGGTCATTGTCCATTTGGAAAACCCATTGGCAACCAAGCTTCAACTTCCTGATTGATCTCGAGATGTTGTTTCAATATATCCACGTAATTTTCGTTCCTCATGATGCCATCTATTTAGTGAAGTGCACCAGGCCCTCCTGCAGCAAGGCACCCCCACAACATAATGCTGCCACCCCTGTGCTTCACAGTTGGGATGGTGTTCTTCGGCTTGCAATCCTCCTCCTTTTTCCTCCAAACATAACGATGGTCATTATGGCAAGACAGTTATATTTTTGTTTCATCAGACCAGAGGACATTTCTCCAAAAAGTACGATCTTTGTCCCCATGTGCAGTTGCAAACTGTAGTCTGGCTTTATAGCACACAAACATATAGAGGAGTTACCAGCCTCTCTCATATATATATATATATATATGGCTCAAAAAAATAAAGGGAACACTTAAACAACACAATGTAACTCCAAGTCAATCACATTTCTGTGAAATCAAACTGTCCACTTAGGAAGCAACACTGATTGACAATCAATTTCACATGCTGTTGTGCAAATGGAATAGACAACAGGTGGAAATTATAGGCAATTAGCAAGACACCCCCAATAAAGGAGTGGTTCTGCAGGTGGTGACCACAGACCACTTCTAAGTTCCTATGCTTCCTGGCTGATGTTTTGGTCAATTCTTAATGCTGGCGGTGCTTTCACTCTAGTGGTAGCATGAGACGGAGTCTACAACCCACACAAGTGGCTCAGGTAGTGCAGCTCATCCAGGATGGCACATCAATGCGAGCTGTGGCAAGAAGGTTTACTGTGTCTGTCAGCGTAGTGTCCAGAGCATGGAGGCGCTACCAGGAGACAGGCCAGTACATCAGGAGACGTGGAGGAGGCCGTAGGAGGGCAGCAACCCAGCAGCAGGACCGCTACCTCCGCCTTTGTGCAAGGAGGAGCAGGAGGAGCACTGCCAGAGCCCTGCAAAATGACCTCCAGCAGGCCACAAATGTGCATGTGTCTGCTCAAACGGTCAGAAACATACTCCATGAGGGTGGTATGAGGGCCCGACGTCCACAGGTGGGGGTTGTGCTTACATTTGCCAGAGAACACCAAGATTGGCAAATTCGCCACTGGCGCCCTGTACTCTTCACAGATGAAAGCAGGTTCACACTGAGCACATGTGACAGACGTGACAGTCTTGAGAAGCCGTGGAGAACGTTCTGCTGCCTGCAACATCCTCCAGCATGACCGGTTTGGCGGTGGGTCAGTCATGGTGTGGGGTGGCATTTCTTTGGGGGGCCGCACAGCCCTCCATGTGCTCGCCAGAGGTAGCCTGACTGCCATTAGGTACAGAGATGAGATCCTCAGACCCCTTGTGAGACCATATGCTGGTGCGGTTGGCCCTGGGTTCCTCCTGATGCAAGACAATGCTAGACCTAATGTGGCTGGAGTGTGTCAGCAGTTCCTGCAAGAGGAAGGCATTGATGCTATGGACTGGCCCGCCCGTTCTCCAGACCTGAATCCAATTGAGCACATCTGGGACATCATGTCTCGCTCCATCCACCAACGCCACGTTGCACCACAGACTGTCCAGGAGTTGGCGGATACTTTAGTCCAGGTCTGGGAGGAGATCCCTCAGGAGACCATCCGCCACCTCATCAGGAGCATGCCCAGGCATTGTATGGAGGTCATACGGGCACGTGGAGGCCACACACACTACCGAGCCTCATTTTGACTTGTTTTAAGGACATTACATCAAAGTTGGATCAGCCTGTAGTGTGGTTTTCCACTTTAAATTTTGAGTGTCACTCCAAATCCAGACCTCCATGGGTTGATACATTTGATTTCCATTGATCATTTTTGTGTGATTTTGTTGTCAGCACATTCAACTATGTAAAGAACAAAGTATTTAATAAGAATATTTCATTCATTCAGATCTAGGATGTGTTATTTTAGTGTTCCCTTTATTTTTTTGAGCAGTATATATATGTGTGTGTGTGTGTTCTGTATGTTTGTCTACATACATGTGTGTGTTTGTGTACCTGTCTTGCAGCGCTCCATAGTGCTTTCCTGGCTTGTGAAACCCGAGGAGGACTCTCCACTAGAGGTGATGTCCAGACTGAGATGAGGTTCGTAGGCCAGCAGGGGACGCTGGGCTGAACCGTACCTACACAGATAAGAGGAACAGAAATTTTACACACACGATATTTTACTATACACCGGTATTGATGCACGGGCTGGTTTGGGTTTTTACTTTGCCCTTTACAGCGTTATTTCAATGTTTTGTTTGTTAAATGGAAGACGCCACTCCAGAGGGTTTCTGGTTTTATAGTTTACTCTGTTTTCTACTTGAGTCATTTCTCCCTCTCCTCCTGCAAATAATGTTTTTATGTTAAAAAAAGGTTAACAGAGTCCTAGCGAATTCCCATAGTGGACGCTAGCTAAATACAAACAAGGCATAAGCAAGGACAGACAACCAAGGTCATGGAAGTTCTAGAACTATCTCAAAAGGCTACTCCCACTTGATCCAGAAGGGGATTGATCATCTTTGCTGTAACCAAGAAGCTTGATATTGCAAGCTAGCCACCTAACGTTATAGCTAGCAAGTAAGCTAACCAAATCCATAGCTGGAGACAATATATTTGGCACATCTTAAATAGTTAACTTATAAGATACTTGTCTTGCAAACATTTGTAGTGAATTTTAAGCATAATTTGTTCACTTCTCTTGTGCTTTTCAACAGTTTATCGACACGTTTTCTCCACATGCTCTTTGTAAACAAAGTTACCATATGAATGGCTCAATTACATTTTCTGTTGTTGAATAAAATGAAAATATAAAATCCTCCTCTGTACTTCAAAACACACCTGTATATACGGTATACTGCCCAAGTCTGGTCCAAAAATGTACAAATATCGGGATATGATATTTTGGCCAAACCGCCCAGGCCTAACTCACATACCCGCACGCAAGGTTACACACAGACTTGGATGAACATACAGGTGGACAAAAAAAGCCCTTGCCTTTATTGTCTAAGAAAATTGAGGAGAGAGGAAACCAACTTAATTCGGTCTATAATCAATAGCCTCACTGTTAAATGTGGCTGGCTTTATAAATGATACATACAGTGCATTCGATAAGTATTCAGACCACTTTACATTTTCCACATTGTTATTTTACTGCCTTATTCTTAAATCAAATAAATGTTTTCTCCCCCCCCCCTCATTAATCCACACAATACCCTGGAATGACCAGGTAAAAACAGGTTTAGACTTTTTTTAGGCAAATGTATAAACCTTTTTTAAAATGGAAATATCACATTTACATAAGAATTCAGACCCTTTACTCAGGACTTTGTTGAAGCACCTTAGGCAGCAATTACAACCTCGAGTCTTCTTGGGTATGACAATACAAGCTTGGCATACCTATATTTGGGGTGTTTCTCCCATCCTTCTGTGCGGATCTTGTCATGCTCTGTCAGGTTGGATGGGGAGCGTTGCTGAACAGCTATTTTCAGGTCTCTCCAGAGGTGTTCGATCGGGATCAAGTCCGGGCTCTGGCTGGGCCACTCAAGGACATTCAGAGACTTGTCCCGAAGCCACTCCTGCGTTGTCTTGGCTCTGTGCTTAGGGTTGTTGTCCTGTTGGAAGGTGAACCTTGCTGCAGTCTGAGGTCCTGAGCACTCTGGAGCAGGTTTTCGTCAAGGATCTCGCTGTACTTTGCTCCGCTCATTTTGCGTCGATCCTGACTAGTCTCCCAGTCCTTGGTGATGCTGCTACCACCATGCTTCACCGTAGGGATGGTGCCAGGTTTCCTCCAGATATGACTCTTGACATTCAGGCCAAAGAGTTGAATCTTGGTTTCATCAGACCAGAGAATCTTGTCTTTAGGTGCCTTTTGGAAAACTCCAAGCGGGAAGTCATGTGCTTTTTAATGAGGACTGGCTTCTGTCTGTTCATAAAGGCCAGATTGGTGGGGTGCTGTAGAGATGGTTGTCCTTCTGGAAGGTTCTCATCTCCACAGAGGAACTCTGGAGCCATGTCAGAATGACCATCGGGTTCTTGGGTCACCTCCCTGACGAAGACCCTTCTCCCCCAATTGCTCAGTTTGGACGGGCGGCCAGCTCTAAGAAAAGTATTGGTGGTTACAAACTTCTTCAATTTAAGAATTATGGAGGCCACTGTGTTCTTAGGGACCTTCAATGCTGTAGACATTTTTTGGTACCCTTCCCCAGATCTGTGCCTTGACACGATCCTGTCTCGGAGCTCTACACACAATTCCTTGGACGTCATGGCTTGGTTTTTTCTCCGGCATGTGGGACCTTATATAAGTGTGTGCCTTTCCAATTCATGTCCAATCTATATAATTTACAGTTGGACTCCAATCAAGTTGTAGAAACATCTCAAGGATGATCAATGGAAACAGTATGCACCTGAACTCAATTTCGTGTCTCATAGCAAAGGGTCTAAATACTTATGCAAATAAGGTGTGTTTCTTAATTTTTATAAATTTGCAAAAATGTATAAAAAAAACTTGTTTTCGCTTTGTCATTATGGGGTATTGTATGTAGATTGAGGATTTATTTATTCCATTTTAATATAAGGCTGTAATGTAGCAAAATGTGGAAACAGTCAAGGGGTCTGAATACTTTCCGAAGGCACAGTATAAATCTTACAGAAATAGGACCGATCCTTGTTAAGTAGCCAACTGATTCCATGAGCACCAAGCCCCACACAACTGCAAAATGTTGGATAAAGCAATTTCACAAATTTGCCTGATTTTAATCTTACCTACACTGTAATAAAGGCATTAAAAAAATTACTCAGAACAGACACTGGTATTACTTTGCATTTATTTTGTGTCGTTTACACTGTAAGAAACTAAATGGCTGACATGATGTTGCAGCTCCAGCATGGACAGCGCAATAAACACTTGCTGAGCTGTGGTGCGTTTTCGCTGCAGCAGGGAGGAGAGAGAGACAACGTGCACCCGTCAACACAGGCAATCGCTATCATTAAAAAAAATGTCTTTTTTTTTTTACACAGCATGGCCATCGTGCTCCCTCGAGTCATTTGTCTGTCGTAATTACTTAATCAACCAGTGTGCTTAAAGCATCAGACAAGCTCAGTGCAAATATTTTATTCAAACGCACAGGGTGTCTATATACGGGAAATTACACCTTTAAAATGTTTAACCCATCGATTGGTCAAAAGAACAGATGACTCTCTGTTGACCAAAATGTTTTTTTTTTTTGTCGGGACAGCCCTAACACACACACACACACACACACAAATACGTTTAAGAACATTTCAGTTTCTGTTGTTGCTATGCTCCCCGGTGGAGCTTATTTCAAACATGTTACATCCTACCAAACCAGAGGAACTAAATCACCACACGCACAATACCACACAATATCAAGTCCTAATCCAAGTGTGTTCATAAATGTCTCAATTACTTACAAATCAACAGTCAGCTTCTCAAAGCATTAAACTAAATCAGTCACAGGTCTGCAGCAAGTTAGCTACCAATCCAAGCAACAAGCGCAACAAGCCTGTCAAGTAATCATACAAAGGAAATACCAGGGAACAGGGAGGAGTTACATTCTCCTCCAATACAAACAAATGAAAACCTCAATGATACGTCAATGTATACAAACAGAGATACACCCACCACACAAAGACACCAACCCACCTCGCCACACAAAGACACTAACCCACCCCACCTCACCACACAAAGACACCAACCCACCTCGCCACACAAAGACACTAACCCACCTCGCCACACAAAGACACTAACCCACCCCACCCACCACACAAAGACACCAACCCACCTCGCCACACAAAGACACCAACCCACCTCGCCACACAAAGACACTAACCCACCTCGCCACACAAAGACACTAACCCACCTCGCCACACAAAGACACCAACCCACCTCGCCACACAAAGACACCAACCCACCTCGCCACACAAAGACACCAACCCACCTCGCCACACAAAGACACCAACCCACCTCGCCACACAAAGACACTAACCCACCTCGCCACACAAAGACACTAACCCACCTCGCCACACAAAGACACTAACCCACCTCGCCACACAAAGACACTAACCCACCTCGCCACACAAAGACACTAACCCACCTCGCCACACAAAGACACTAACCCACCTCGCCACACAAAGACACTAACCCACCTCGCCACACAAAGACACTAACCCACCTCGCCACACAAAGACACTAACCCACCTCGCCACACAAAGACACTAACCCACCACGCCACACAAAGACACTAACCCACCTCGCCACACAAAGACACTAACCCACCCCACCTCGCTACACAAAGACACCAACCCACCCCACCCACCACACAAAGACACTAACCCACCTCGCCACACAAAGACACCAACCCACCCCACCCACCACACAAAGACACCAACCCACCTCGCCACACAAAGACACCAACCCACCCCACCTCGCCACACAAAGACACCAACCCACCCCACCCCGCCACACAAAGACAATAACCCACCCCACCTCGCCACACAAAGACACCAACCCACCCCACCTCGCCACACAAAGACACCAACCCACCTCGCCACACAAAGACACTAACCCACCTCGCCACACAAAGACACTAACCCACCTCGCCACACAAAGACACTAACCCACCTCGCCACACAAAGACACTAACCCACCTCGCCACACAAAGACACTAACCCACCTCGCCACACAAAGACACTAACCCACCTCGCCACACAAAGACACTAACCCACCTCGCCACACAAAGACACTAACCCACCTCGCCACACAAAGACACTAACCCACCTCGCCACACAAAGACACTAACCCACCACGCCACACAAAGACACTAACCCACCTCGCCACACAAAGACACTAACCCACCCCACCTCGCTACACAAAGACACCAACCCACCCCACCCACCACACAAAGACACTAACCCACCTCGCCACACAAAGACACCAACCCACCCCACCCACCACACAAAGACACCAACCCACCTCGCCACACAAAGACACCAACCCACCCCACCTCGCCACACAAAGACACCAACCCACCCCACCCCGCCACACAAAGACAATAACCCACCCCACCTCGCCACACAAAGACACCAACCCACCTCGCCACACAAAGACACCAACCCACCTCGCCACACAAAGACACTAACCCACCTCGCCACACAAAGACACTAACCCACCTCGCCACACAAAGACACTAACCCACCTCGCCACACAAAGACACTAACCCACCTCGCCACACAAAGACACTAACCCACCTCGCCACACAAAGACACTAACCCACCTCGCCACACAAAGACACTAACCCACCTCGCCACACAAAGACACTAACCCACCTCGCCACACAAAGACACTAACCCACCTCGCCACACAAAGACACTAACCCACCTCGCCACACAAAGACACTAACCCACCACGCCACACAAAGACACTAACCCACCTCGCCACACAAAGACACTAACCCACCCCACCTCGCCACACAAAGACACCAACCCACCCCACCCACCACACAAAGACACTAACCCACCTCGCCACACAAAGACACCAACCCACCCCACCCACCACACAAAGACACCAACCCACCTCGCCACACAAAGACACCAACCCACCCCACCCACCACACAAAGACACTAACCCACCCCGCCACACAAAGACACCAACCCACCCCACCCACCACACAAAGACACCAACCCACCTCGCCACACAAAGACACTAACCCACCCCACCTCGCCACACAAAGACACCAACCCACCCCACCCCGCCACACAAAGACACTAACCCACCCCACCTCGCCACACAAAGACACCAACCCACCCCACCTCGCCACACAAAGACACTAACCCACCCCACCTCGCCACACAAAGACACCAACCCACCCCACCTCGCCACACAAAGACACCAACCCACCCCACCTCGCCACACAAAGACACTAACCCACCCCACCTCGCCACACAAAGACACCAACCCACCCCACCTCGCCACACAAAGACACCAACCCACCCCACCTCGCCACACAAAGACACCAACCCACCCCGCCACACAAAGACACCAACCCACCCCGCCACACAAAGACACCAACCCACCCCACCTCGCCACACAAAGACACCAACCCACCCCACCTCGCCACACAAAGACACCAACCCACCTCGCCACACAAAGACACCAACCCACCCCACCTCGCCACACAAAGACACCAACCCACCCCACCTCGCCACACAAAGACACCAACCCACCCCACCTCGCCACACAAAGACACTAACCCACCCCACCTCGCCACACAAAGACACTAACCCACCCCACCTCGCCACACAAAGACACCAACCCACCTCGCCACACAAAGACACTAACCCACCCCACCTCGCCACACAAAGACACCAACCCACCCCACCTCGCCACACAAAGACACCAACCCACCTCGCCACACAAAGACACCAACCCACCTCGCCACACAAAGACACCAACCCACCTCGCCACACAAAGACACTGACCCACCTCACCACACAAAGACACTAACCCACCTCACCACACAAAGACACTAACCCACCTCACCACACAAAGACACTAACACTTCCGCTGACTGACCTGTCAGGTGAGGGTTTGTAGCGTATGAAGGGCCCGCTGAGTATGGGTCCCCCCAGGGCCGCCATGCCCCCCAAGCCAGAGGGGGAGGAGAAGCTGGCTGAGGGGTTCCTGTAGGGCAGTACTCTGTCGCCCCCCGCTGGGGACAGGCTGTAGTGGTTCTCAGGAAAGCTCACCGGCCTGCAGGGAGCACAGCGGGACAGCAAAGATTAATCACAAGTAGGGTTGCACATTTTGGGGTATATTCAGAGGTGGAAACTTTCCGTGGGAATTTATGGGAATATATGCAAATTAATATTAGTACCATTTAAATGTAGATGTTTTTTGAATTGGATATATTTACCATATCATATGGAGACAGAAACATTTTACCTTATCATAAGTTAGATATAATTGCAAATGATTAAATCCTTCCAAAAGAAATGTAAAAAACAATTTAGTTACAAATTGAACTTTAATAAAATGGGGTGATTTCACTGAACAACAAAAAGGGAATGATCCCCAATGATCCATCGAATCTCCCAAAAATGTTATCAACATACATCTGTAAAATGATAGTCTAGAAACTAAAGCTTTGGTTGTCTTCCTCTCAGGCTTCCATGTCTTCTCCCTGGACGTCCTCAATGTCCACCTCTTGAACATCAGACTGAGGGCTTATCTTCACTGTCACTTTCCAACCTTGTTGAGGATGACCCGTTGCCAGGCTCAAAAAAACTCAAATTTGACTGGGGATGGCCACCAATTTTTCAACCCTTGTATTGGTCAGCCTGTTGCGTGCTATGGTCTGTGTGTTCCCAAACAAGGACCAGTTGCGCTCTGAGGCAGCTGATGTTGGTGGGATTTGGAGGGTGATGGAGGCAACAGGGGAAAGCGCCTCGGATCCACAAAGTCCCTTCCACCAGATGGCTGATGAGATATGTTGGCATGACTGCCATATTGCATCTCCATCCCAAAGCCCTTGCTTGGAAGTGTACTTTGCCAGACTTCCAAGAACCTTGCCCTCATCCAGGCCAAGGTGGCGAGACACAGTAGTTTTGACACCATAGGCCTTGTTGATCTCTGCACCAGACAGGATGCTCTTGGGGTCCAAAAGCATACTTGGGGTCCAAAATGTACGCTGCGGCGTGTATGGGGCTTCAGGCAGAAGTCTTCATGGTTTTTGATGTATTTCAGAACTGCAGTTTCCTCTGCTTGGAGCAACAGTGAAGTGGGCAGGGCAGTACGGATTTCTTCTCTTACATCTGCAAGCAGAGTCTGAACATCAGACAGGATGGCATTGTCTCCTTCAATTCGTGCAATGGCTACTGCTGTAGGTTTCAGGAGTTTCAGGCTGCTTACCAGTCTCTCCCAAAATACATCATCCAGGAGGATCCTCTTGATGGGGCTGTCCATATCGGCAGACTGTGATATGGTAATTTCTTGGAGAGACTCCTTCCCCTCCAGGAGACCGTCACACATAATGACAACACCACCCCAACAGGTGTTGCTGGGCAGCTTCAATGCGGTGCTCTTATTCTTCTCACTTTGCTTGGTGAGGTAGATTGCTGCTATAACTTGATGACCCTTCACATACCTAACCATTTCCTTGGCTCTCTTGTAGAGTGTATCCATTGTCTTCAGTGCCATGATGTCCTTGAGGAGCTGATTCAATGCTTGAGCAGCACAGCCAATGGGTGTAGACCAAGCAGCATTCATGTTCGCAATAGTGTCTGTCACCAGTGCAAATACCTTCTGTGGTCCAAGGTCATTGATGACTGCCTTCAGCTCATCTGCAATGTAGAGACCGGTGTGTCTGTTGTCTCTTGTGTCTGTGCTCTTGTAGAATACTGGTTGAGGGGTGGAGATGATGTAGTTAATTATTCCTTGCCCACAAACATTCGACCACCCATGAGAGATGACTGAAATACAGTCTGCTTTCTCAATTATTTGCTTGACGTTCACTTGAACTCAGTTGAACTCTGCATCCAGCAAATGAGGAGATAAAGCATGTCTGGTTGGAGGGGTGTATACTGGGCGAAGAACATTCAGAAATCTCTTCCAATACACATTGCCTGTGAGCATTAGAGGTGAACCAGTTGCATACACATCTCGAGCAAGACATTCATCAGCATTTCTCTCTCATTCCTCCATTGAGTCCAAAAAAAACTTCTAATTCCAGGAGGACCATGAGCTGTTGGTATCGATAAGGTGTCTGATTCATCCTTTTCACCTCAAATAGAAGTAGAGGGACTTTTGTCAGAGGCTGCTTGTTGTGAGTGCTGAGGGATCTTTATGCACTTGACCAGCCAGATGATTCTGCATCTTTGTTGCATTCTTCACATATTCTACACAAATACACAGCATTTGCAGCTTTTCCTTCTACATTAGCTGCAGTGCAATGTCTCCACACATCAGATAGTGTCTGTGGCATTTTCCTGTAAAGATTGAAAACAAACTAGTACAAAAATTAAAAATACAATTCCATGTACAGATAAATAGTTAAGCATTTATATTAAACAACTCCTTTGTAAGATAAATGTTTATGGAAACAAGTGAATTAACACTATTTAGTTAGCAGGCTCAAGCAAGCTAAACCCAACATGGTAGCAAAACTTGCAGAAATTGTTAGAAAAAGTTAGAAATGATTTAAACACACTTTGCTGTAGGCTACTATTTACTAGTTAACAACAAATCATGTATGTCATAAAATATATTCACCCCACCCAGTATTGTAATCAAAACTTACCAGAAAGCATGTAGTCCTTGGGCCAGACAGTGTAGTAATGTTGGCTCAATATTATCTTATTAGTGTGAAAGATCTTGAGAATCAGCTGTACATGTGATGGAAGAATGCACTGTGCATGCAGAGGGTTGCAATTCCATTGAATTTAAGAATGTCAATGAGCAAGTTGTTTTAGAATGGCCCAAGACTCACTTTATGAATGTAAAATGCGGCGATCCTATAGGAAGATAAAAATACTGTGACGGTAATATGGGTAAGAGCTCTTGACCTGGTTGGGCTAGTCGAGGCAAGCTGTTTTCGCTGTAGTAATGGCGCAACCATGACACTAACGAATCGGCACTCGATGGTTTCTCTAGGGAACTTGGAAACAACGATACTTCGAAGCCTGATCATTACAACAATTATTATCTGGGAGATCTTTTTTACATAGTTCCACAGTGCTCCCAAAATGAAACTCCCAGTCACACAGCAAACTGTTCTCACTTTAGAGCCCTGGTTTATGGGCATATCAAAGTTCCAGACTGGGATCTCTGTTACTTTCAGAGTTAAGATCCTATTTGTAAGTATTAGCAACCCGGCAAACGTGAAAATGGATTCAAAATGGTCGCCCTCTGCTGGTGATTTGCAGGATGTGCAATGACAAGTAAAAGGGCTGTTATTGGTTACATTGCCTTCTATACCAATTTCTCTATAAAACAGGCCATAACTTTCAAACTAGCAGAGATCCCACTCTGAAACATTGACATGCCCGTAGAGTATATCATGTTCAACAACATATTGAAACATTTGCCAAATCCACAAAATATTTGTGTATATACACTACCGGTCAAACGTTTTAGAACACCTACTCAGTCAAGGGTTTTTCTTTGTAGAATAATAGCGAAGACATCAAAACTATGAAATAACACATGGAATCATGCAGTAACCAAACAATTGTTACATCAAAACACATTTAATCGTTGGGATTCTTCAAATAGCCACCCTTTGCACACTCTTGGCATTCTCTCAACCAGCTTCACCTGGAATGCTTTTCCAACAGTCTTGAAGGAGTTCCCACATATGCTGAGCACTTGTTGGCTGCTTTTCCTTCACTCTGTGGTTCGACTCAACACAAATCATCTCAATTTGGTTGAGGTCAGGCGATTGTGGAGGCCAGGTCACCTGATGCAGCACTACATAACTCTCCTTCTTGGTAAAATAGCTCTTAGACAGCCTGGAGGTGTGTTGGGTCATTGTTTTGTAGGAAAACAAATGATAGTCCCACTAAGCTCAAACCAGATGGAATGGTGTATTGCTGCAGAATGCTATGGTAGCCATGCTGGTTAAGTGTGCCTTGATTTCTAAATAAATCACAGACAGTGTCACCAGCAAAGCTCCCCCACACCTTAACACCTCCTCCTCCATGCTTTATGGTGGGAAATACACATGCGGAGATCATCCATTCACCCACACTGCATCTCACCAAGACACAGCGGTTGGAACCAAAAATCTCCAATTTGGACTCCAGACCAAAGGACATATTCCACGGTCTAATGTCCATTGCTTGTCTCTTCGTATTGGTGTCCTTTAGTGGTTTCTTTCCAGCAATTCGACCATGAAGGCCTGTATCACGCAGTCTCCTCTGAACAGTTGATGTTGAGATGTGTCTGTTACTTGAACTCTGTGAAGCATTTATTTGGACTGCAATTTCTGAGGCTGGTAACTAATGAACTTATCCTCTGCAGCAGAGGTAGCTCTGGGTCTTCCTTTCCTGTGGCGGTCCTCATTAGAGCCAGATTCATCATAGCGCATGATGGTTTTTGCGACTGCACTTGAAAAATGTGAGGTTCTTGACATTTTCCAGATTGACTCAACTTCACGTCTTAAAGTAATGGTAGAATGTAATGGGCTGTTCTTGTTGTTCTCTAAAGTAATGGGCTGTTCTTGCCATAATACGGACTTGGTCTTTTTTAGATTAATTTTTAAAAATCTGTATACCACCCTTACCTTGTCACAACACAACTGATTGGCTCAAATGCATTAAGAAGGAAATTCCACAAATTAACTATGAACAAGGCACACCTGTTAATTGAAATGCATTCCAGGTGACAACCTCATGAAGCTGGTTGAGAGAATGCCAAGAGTGTGCAAAGCTGTCATCAAGGCAAAGTGGCTGTTCCACTGGATGTCATAAGGTGAATGCACCAATTTGTAAGTCGCTCTGGATAAGAGCGTCTGCTAAATGACTTAAATGTAAATGTAAAAAGGGTGGCTACTTTGAATCTCAAACACTTTTTTGGTTACTACAGGATTCCATATGTGTTATTTCCTAGTTTTGATGTCTTAACAATTATTCTTCAAAGTAGAAAATAGTAAAAATAAAGAAAAACCCTTGAATGACTAGCTGTGTCCAAACTTCTGACCGGTACTGTATATACAGTTGAAGTTGGAAGTTTACATACACTTAGGTTAAAGTCATTAAAACTTATTTTTCAAGCACTCCACAAATTTCTTGTTAACAAAGTATAGTTTTGGCAAGTCGGTTAGGACATCTACTCTCTTCACGACACCAGACATTTTTCCAACAATTGTTTACAGACAGATTATTTCACTTATAATTCAATGTATCACAATTCCAGTGGGTCAAAACTTTACTGTGAAAGAAATCTGCCAAGACCTCAGGAAAAAAAAATGTAGACCTCCACAAGACTTGTTCATCCTTGGGAGCAATTTCCAAACACCTGAAGGTACCACGTTCATCTGTACAAACAATAGTATGCAAGTATAAACACCATGGGACCACGCAGCCGTCATGCCGTTCAGGAAGGAGACGCGTTCTGTCTCCTAGAGATGAACGTACTTTGGTGCGAAAAGTGCAGAACAACAAGTCCAGAACAACAGCAAAAAGGACCTTGTGAAGATCCTGGAGGAAACAGGCACAAAAGTATCTATATCCACAGTAAAACGAGTCATATAACCTGTAAGACAACTCAGCAAGGAAGAAGCCACTGCTCCAAAACCGCCATAAAAATGCCTGACAATGGTTTGCAACTGCACATGGGGACAAAGATCGTACTTTTTGGAGAAAAGTCCTCTGGTCTGATGAAACAAAAATAGAACTGTTTGGCCATAATGACCATCGATATGTTTGGAGGAAAAATGGGGAGGTTTGCAAGCCGAAGAACACCATCCCCAACCACAAGGCACAGGGGAGGCAGCATCATGTTGTGGGGTGCTTTGCTGCAGTAGGGACTGGTGCACTTTCCAAAATAGATGGCATCATGAGGGGAAAAATGTGTGGATATTTTGAAGCAACATCTCAAGACATCAGTGAGGAAGTTAAAGCTTGGTCGCAAATGGGTCTTCCAAATGGACAATGACCCCAAGCATAATTCAATAGTTGTTGCAAATTGGCTTAAGGACAACAAAGTCAGGGTATTGGAGAGGCCATCACAAAGCCCTGACCTCAATCCCATATAAAATTTGTGGGCAGAATTGAAAAAAAGAGTGTGTGATGAGCAAGGAGGCCTACAAACCTGACTCAGTTAGACCAGCTCTGTCAGGAGGAATAGGCCAAAATTCACCCAATTTATTGTGGGAAGCTTGAGGAAGGCTACCTGAAACGTTTGACCCAAGTTAAACAATTAGAAGGCAATGCTACCAAATACTAATTGAGTGCATGTAAACTTCTGACCCACTGGGAATGTGATGAAAGAAATAAAAGCTGAAATATATAATTCTCTACTATTATTCGGACATTTTCACATTCTTAAAATAAAGTGGTGATCCTAACTGACCAAAGACAAGGAATTTTTACTCGGATTAAATGTCAGGAATTGTGAAAAACTGAGTTTTTGGCTAAGGTGTATGTAAACGTCCGACCTCAACTGTATATCTATTTTTTTTAATGTAGAAATTAAAATACTACTCATATTAAAGAGCAAGCTGTAAAGCTTCATAATACACATTTTTGCTTTGTAGCACCTACAGATGAAAACATTGTAGAGTCTTAAGAGACCTGGGCAGCCCAAAATGTCATAAAAATGCCATCTTTGATTAATTATTTTTCAAATATGCTTTTAGATAAATGTGAAATGCATAAACAATCCTTCCTCCAAAAAGGACCATTGTATGGGTTACATTTCCTATAAACCGCCCAAATCATGCTGTTTCGTCCTGCTTTACTTTTCTATAAGAATAACCTCATCGTCAAAGCATTTATGAGAATGACAGCAGGTCATTAGCAGAGGATCACCCACTCAAGTAGCTGAAGCAAACAAGGACAACTACACCAGTGTCTAAGCCCAAGGCAAACAATCACACACACAAACACACGCCAGTGTCTCACCTCTTGTTGGACAGATGCTGGGCCTCCCTGTATGGGATGGGCATGACCATGGCTTTGTGTGAGCGGGGTTGGGGTGGTGGGGGGCCCATAGGGGTCCAACGCTGAGGGGTGGGGGCGCTGTGCAGGCCGGAGGGGCTGTCCCAGCGCAAGACAGGGGTGCGAGGGGAGGGCCGGTAGCCTGCTGCCACGGGCTCAGACTCTGGCTTCTGCTCCATGGTCTTCATCTCATACTCCTCTGTACAGCCCCTATAGACAGAGAGGGGGAATGGAGAGTCAGTACTACTGCAGTTGGATTGCAAGACGACACACTAACACCAGACAACCACTGGAAAGATGTCATAGCTGCTTACAAAATAGCAGTGGCTACGCACACACTTGTGCACGCACACACATACACACACACACACACACAACTACAGCACTCAGATAAGAGGTCCACCTCGCTCACAGGAGCTGCAGTCGAACTCAAGCTGAACTTAAGCTGAGCAGGTGAAAACCCTGAACTCCTCTATACACTCCCTCAGCATATTCCCTTCAGTATCCCCCTCCAACAGCTCACACACAAGCACTAATGAGCTCCCTTGATACCTCAGGATGGGAAAGGGGTGGGGGGGGGGACTCTATCCCCTACTGTGAGGGCTGGGTCAAGTGTATGAGTGTGTCTATGAGCACGCGTACAGATAGAATCCAAGCCCTGACCTTTTTAGTCACCCAGTTGTCGCTGAAGTTTTCATTTGGGCAGGAACACAATAAGATAAACCCCTAATATCATATCTATTCTCTCCGTCAGCCTTTTATTCGTGTGTACGGAGCCCAGATGTGTCAACTTGCATTGACTTTATACACGCAAGGCATGTGGAAATGGCAGCCTAAGCCGAGTCCGCTCTAGTTAAATACTTTCATGAGATCCCGTGGAGATGTCAGGCTTTTCTTCGACTTCCCCCCGATAACAGTCATGACCTGGACCTTTCGAGTAGTCACTGCACTACCACATACAATGAGGTGCACATTGAAAACCTTGAGCAAACCCAAAAGGAACACAATGACGCAATAATGAGACAATAATGACCAACATCAGTTTCAGTGGGGGGTCAATAGCAATAGATCCTTTTTTTAAGCAGGACACCTGCGCGACAGACTCACCCTCTCAACATCCTCACTGAAGCCTTGAGCAGAAACGGCACATGCATCTTTCGTCCTTCATCACTATTTCATGGTAAAGTCTATTATTGGAGGTTGAAGAGGCACCACGCAGCGCCACAGCAAAGGCTGCCTCAGACACCAGACCATGTACATCCCCGCCACACGGCGGGAGAGGAGAGAGGAGGAGAGGGACAGACTAGTGAAAGGAAGAGAGGGAAGATAGAGACGAGGAGAGGAGAGAGGAGGAGAGGGACAGACTAGTGAAAGGAAGAGAGGGAAGATAGAGACGAGGAGAGGAGAGAGGAGGAGAGAGACAGACTAGTGAAATGAAGAGAGGGAAGATAGAGACGAGGAGAGGAGAGAGGAGGAGAGGGACAGACTAGTGAAAGGAAGAGAGGGAAGATAGAGACGAGGAGAGGAGAGAGGAGGAGAGGGACAGACTAGTGAAAGGAAGAGAGGGAAGATAGAGACGAGGAAAGGAGAGAGGAGGAGAGAGACAGACTAGTGAAAGGAAGAGAGGGAAGATAGAGACGAGGAGAGAGGAGGAGAGGGACAGACTAGTGAAAGGAAGAGAGGGAAGATAGAGACGAGGAGAGGAGAGAGGAGGAGAGGGACAGACTAGTGAAAGGAAGAGAGGGAAGATAGAGACGAGGAAAGGAGAGAGGAGGAGAGGGACAGACTAGTGAAAGGAAGAGAGGGAAGATAGAGACGAGGAGAGGAGAGAGGAGGAGAGAGACTAGTGAAAGGAAGAGAGGGAAGATAGAGACGAGGAGAGGAGAGACGAGACGAGGAGAGGAGAGACAGAAGAGAGGAGAAAAGAAAGGGTGGGAGGGTAAAAGGGAGGAAAGGGAAAAATGAATAAATTAGAGGACAAGGAAAAGAGATGAGAAGTGGAGAAAGTGACAGAAAATCTGAATATAGCCTAGGTAACAGACAAGAAGAGGAGTGGAGGAACAAAGAATCAAAGGAGAGCTGGGCAGGAGCAGATTGTCCAGTGTGTGTCTGTGTGATCTGTCCCGTACTATTTGACCTGGATTAAGCTCAATCACACTGGCCTGGCCACACTAAGCCTAAGACTGCTTTAGAAAACAAACAAACAAACACACCACTACTACTACCACCACTGCAGGCTAAGGTAAACAGAGCACACACACACACACACACACACACACACACACACACACACACACACACACACACACACACACACACACACGCAACATCACATGCACTGTCGGTATGAAAGATACAAGGAGACATTGCATGAGTAGAATGATGGTCTCACTATCACACTCATACATATACCAGTGAGTGTACTAACCAACCTTGGAAGGAAAAACCTAGATCCCACACAAACGCACGAATACGACTGCCAATGTCAAGCCACGAAAACAACCCTCACACACACACTGGATAAGAACACGCGCGATGCACACAAGCCAGAGTACCAACCTTCGAGAGAGAGAGAGAGAGAACACCAGTGCCCACTTCCAGAGACCGCTCCATCGCAATGGCCGGCCTGACAGCTGGGGAGCTCTCTCTCTCTCTCTCTCACACACAGGGAGGGGGAGAGAAAGAGGAGAACGTGAAGCCAGTTCCTTCTCTCCCTCCCACTTGGCTTCTCCCACCTGAGAGGTGTTCAGACACGTCTTCCCATTCAATGCCGGCTAGCCTACTGTACACACACTACCTCTCTCCCTCCTTCTCTACCCTTTTCATTAGCATGGAGCACACATTTTTAATTTATCGCCTCTTTTTATTTATTTATTTGCCCTCTTTCTGCAGATTCCAGGCCTTAATCTCATGCAATCTGTTGTCCCGGTTCACTCTAGCAAACGAGTGTGATCGGGGGGGGGACAGAAAGAGTGAAATACAAGACTAATTACGTAGTGTGTGTGGAGGAGTAAGCATGTGTGTGTGTGTGTGTGTGTGTGTGTGTGTGTATCAAAGGGGTTTAAGTCATGCAATTAAACTGCCTTACACATGAAATAAATCCAACCACGGTGCCATCACACCCCGGCAGCACAATTACTGGATTTAGCAACCCCCAACTCAATCACACAGCCCCGGCACACAATTACTGGATTTAGCAACCCCCAACTCAATCACACAGCCCCGGCACACAATTACTGTCTTTAGCAACCCCCAACTCAATCACACAGCCCCGGCACACAATTACTGGATTTAGCAACCCCCAACTCAATCACACAGCCCCAGCACACAATTACTGTCTTTAGCAACCCCCAACTCAATCACACAGCCCCGGCACACAATTACTGGATTTAGCAACCCCCAACTCAATCACACAGCCCCGGCAGCACAATTACTGGATTTAGCAACCCCCAACTCAATCACACAGCCCCGGCACACAATTACTGGATTTAGCAACCCCCAACTCAATCACACAGCCCCGGCAGCACAATTACTGGATTTAGCAACCCCCAACTCAATCACACAGCCCCGGCACACAATTACTGTCTTTAGCAACCCCCAACTCAATCACACAGCCCCGGCAGCACAATTACTGTCTTTAGCAACCCCCAACTCAATCACACAGCCCCGGCAGCACAATTACTGGATTTAGCAACCCCCAACTCAATCAAGAACAGACATTCTGCTACTTGTGACCGACTACGGAGCAGCACACTCGGGGGGGCTGCGTCCCCAAATGGCACCCTATTCCCTATATAGTGCACTACTTTTCACCAGAGCCCTGTTAAAAAGCAGCGCACTAAATAGGGAAAAGGGTGCCATTTGGGACACCGCCAAGCTGGGCTAGAAATCGAGTAGAGACTAGTCACACTGTGTGTAGTCGGTGCGTATTCATCTCAGTAACATTCAAACCCACAGTATTTAATAGAGCCTCATTATCACACTGTACTCAAGGCCCACACTCAGATGAAAGGTTGAGAGGAACGGAGATGGGTGAAGGGGAGATGGCGAGAGAGAGGCTGAGGGAAAAACACAGGACAGAACGAAAGACGGGGAATAAGAAAGCTTGAAAGGACACGATTCATTCTATTGTTGCTTCTTTCTATCCGTCTCTCTCTTTCACCAAGCCCACACCATGTGCCTCTCGCCTCTCTCCCTTTCACACACACCCACTCAAAACTCTCCGCAGAACAGAGACGTCTGGCCAGCATCTCTCAGCTCTGTGTGTGTTGCTGTGTGTGCGTCTTCTCCCTCTACAACACATCCTTAGAGGCAGGATGATGCTTTGACAGCAAACACACAAACGCATTCATTTTCACATACACACACTCAAACGCGCACACACTGACCTGCGGGGCCCTCCCTCCTCGTAGGGCGGTATGATCACCACTTTAACGGTGACAGACGTCCTCAGTAGGTCGATCATCTGCTCGTGTGTCAGGGTTACCGCGGCAACCTTGCAGATCTCCACCAGCCGGCTGCCCTGCCTCAGCCCTGCCTGCCAGGCGAAGCCGTACTCCTCCACCTAAAATAATCGTACTTTCAATATAATTTTACGTCTGATTTTTACATGCGTTTACTGAAAAACGTGTTTTAGAAAGTATGGGGAAAGTACCTCAGCCACGGTGCCGTCCAGACTGACGTGGAACCCCAGCTGTCCCAGGCCGTTCCTCCTCAGAGTCATATCCGCCGTCTCACAGCCCACCGTCAGCGCCTGGGGATAGAGGGAGGGGGAAGAGCTTAGGGGCTTTCAGCAAATAAAAGGGCTTCGAAAGGCTGGTGGTTTTAAATGAATCATTAAATACATAATTATACTGCCACACAACAACAGCCAAACATGCTATTTTCATACATTTTTAGTTTCAGCATGAGTGTTGAACCTCCTCTTGGCAACAATCACAGTCCTCTTAGCCTGGGTGCCTGTGGGTTTCAGCAAAACTTAATTGTCTTACGCAACAAGGTAGAGAGGTGGTACCCAGGCTATTTCTTCCACACAAAAAATTCCAGTTAAACTCTTCCCTGCCTCGTACGCCACCATACCCCTGGTTAACTTCCCCAGCTCTGTGACCTCTGCCCGCTCACCTTTAACCTCTGCACCACCTCCCTGATGTCCTGAGCAAAGCCCTCGGGGACTCTGACGGCGATGTGGTCTCCTCTCCCGTAGAAGATCTTCAGTGCCAGCCTCTCCGGCGTCCAGCCGATCACATCGGCGCAGAAGCAGTTGAACACCACTTCCTTGGTGTTGCAGTCTGCCAGGAGGATGTACTCTGCCGACACGCCCAGAGCGCAGGAGATCTCCGACCCGCCACCACTGAAGTCCTGGGCCAGCACCCTCCACGCCACCGCCCCGGCCGCTCCCAACTCGGCCCCCTCTCTCGCCCGCGCCCGCTCTCTCTTCTTCGACGCCAGCGAGATGAGGTTGTTGAGTTTGCCCGCGGAGTCGAGCGGCGTACTGCTCACACAGTTCTCGGCTAAGTCTCTGAGGTACTCCTGTCGCGTGCGTGTGGCCATGGTGTGGAACTTCTCAGACTTGTGCGCAGCGCTCTCGGCATTGATGACCTTGGCCAAGAGGAAGTTGCGGAAGGCTTCAGGGCTGCGGAACGTCACCCCGCTGGGGATGGGCGGGCCGAAGGAAGGTACGTCATTCATACGCGTCACAGCCACACTGAAGAGAGGGGAGAAAAAACAACCATCAACAACTGACCAATAACAACAGCATAATGGATACCATGGTGAGAGTTGGTGCCCCCTCCCTCCTACCTGTAGCAGGTGTCGTCGGAGCAGGGGTTGTGCACGCGGACGATGACGAACACGTGCTGGAAGTGGGAGCGGACGTTCTGAGGGGTGAAGGGCAGCGCTCCCGGCTCCTGGAAGATTAGTGTGACGATGTCGTTCCCTATGTGCCTCTTCCTCAGGAGCTGAGGGAGAAAAAGGAGAGGGGAGGGGGTGAGAGAGAGCAAAAAAGGAACGTGTGAAAGAGGGAGACAGAAAGGAGTGAAAGCGAGGGTGGAGGTAAGGACACAGAGTTGGCAGGGGGAGAGACAAACAGAAGCAGAGGAGGAGAGTGAGCAGGGGGGAAACACCGAGCACAAATTAACATGAGTGAGCCAGAATTGGCACACGGGCTCACTTGACTCACTATCGCCCCAGTATATTGTTCGGGAAAAGTCCCAGAGAGAGACCGAGCGGGAGAGAGACAGTTTGTTCCCAGTCTACGCGGATGTAGGTCTGAGATTGGGATACAGATATAGGCAGTGAGCAGTGAGAGAACTGCTGAGGCCAACAAGCAGATCTTTATGTAATGCTACATTCGATTGAGTATGTGTGAATGTCAGTCACATAGTGACAGAATACATACAGTGTCCATTGCGGTGCTTGCCCACCACCCTCTCTCTCTGCAGCAGTGTGAAAGTGTCAATTACACAAGACAGCATAGAGCCTAAACACACCCTACGGGGTGCTGCTGGAGCTCTGTATGCCTGAGACACCAGTTCTGCCTGGGGCTGGACAACTGACAGAGTCCACTGCGGTCTGGATGTACCGGAGGTCTCTCTCTTTTTGACTCTCCTCCTCTCTCTGGCACATAACATTACTCTATAATCGACTGCCTTAGCAGATCTCCCTCTCTCCTTTCCGTCCCTCAGAGTGAGGGTTTACTGGTGATCAACACTGACACCTAGAGGTTGCGTGGCAGAAGTAAACATTTTGGCGCTGTCGCCTTTGAGCCTCTGGATGGAGTCAGTGTGCTGAATATTCATCTACTCTCTCCCATTGTGCCGTTTACACACTCACATAAAAGTAGTTCACAGTCAAGGGACATGCACACATATAGCGTAACCACAGAGTTTTCAAACCCAGAGGCGCAACGTCGCGATATATCTTCTGGGAATGCATCTGGAAGCAGACTTGACACACCAGACAGGGGGTTTGGCAGACAGAGAAGTGCAAAATGTGTTCTTAAGGCAAAACCTAGATTTGAGCCAATGTCTTAAGTTGCTGAACCTGTCATTACTACAACCTCGTGAAAGTGACAAACTGACACGCAAATAAAAAAATATATATCAAAAAACTAAACTTTACATCGAAGGAGTGCCTTTCGTTTGAATGTCTGCACATGCGCAGTTCGGCACGACATGACTGTCCGACCCGATGGCGTTTTTTTGCGCATGCGCTACGCTAGCTAATGTTTCGCCATGACGTTGCCTTTAAGTGTGACCGGGGATTTCGATTGTAGAAGCAGTTTCTGCCCATCTTCACACTGAAACCGTCATTGGCGTAAACCCATTCACACATAGTTTATATTTTAGTCATCGAACTTGTTATTTAATTAACCAGGTTGGTCAACTGAGAACCAATTTTCATTAACAGTGATAGCCTTGGAATCTCTGTTGCTATAGCTTAAACAGAGTTTTCATAACCTACCCATTCACATAGATAGGCTGCTGTTTGCATACTTTTAGCAACAGTTGTATGTATTAGCAACTATTAGCAAGCTTACACTATATATACACAAAAGTATGTGGAACACCCCTTCAAATTTGTGAATTTGGCCATTTCAGCCACACCCGTTGCTGACAGGTGTATAAAACCGAGCACTAAGCCATGCTATCTCCATAGACAAACACTGGCAGTAGAATGGCCTTACCGAAGAGCTGTGGCTTTCAACGTGGCATCGTCATAGGATGCTAACTTTCCAACAAGTCAGTTGGTCAAATGTCTGCCCTGCTAGACCTGCCCCAGTCAAGTGCTGTTATAGGGAAGTGGGAAACGCCAAGGAGCAGCAACGGCTCAGCCGCGAAGTGGTAGGCCAGACAAGCTCACAGAACAGGACCACCGAGTGCTGAAGCGCGAAGCGCATAAAAAAAATAGTCTGTCCTCTGGTTGCAACACTCACTACCGAGTTCCAAGCTGCCTCTGGAAGCAACACTCACTACCGAGCTCCAAGCTGCCTCTGGAAGCAACACTCACTACCGAGCTCCAAGCTACCTCTGGAAGCAACACTCACTACCGAGTTCCAAGCTGCCTCTGGAAGCAACACTCACTACCGAGTTCCAAGCTGCCTCTGGAAGCAACACTCACTACCGAGTTCCAAGCTGCCTCTGGAAGCAACACTCACTACCGAGTTCCAAGCTGCCTCTGGAAGCAACGTCAGCACAAGAACTGTTCGTCGGGAGCTTCATGAAATGGGTTTCCATGGCTGAGCAGCCACACACAAGCCTATGCAACAATACCATGCGCAATGCCAAGAGTCGGCTGGAGTGGTGTAAAGCTCGCCGCCATTCTCTGGAGGGACGAATCACGCTTCACCATCTGGCAGTCCGACGGACTAATTTGGGTTTGGCGGATGCCAGGAGAACCCTACCTGCCTCAATGCATAGTGCCAACTGAAAAGTTTGGTGGAGGTGGAATAATAGTGTGGGGCTGTTTTTCCATGGTTCGGCATAGGCCCCTTAGTTCCAGTGGAGGGAAATCTTAATGCTACAGCATACAATGGCATTCTAGACAATTCTGTGCTTCCAACTTTGTGGCAACAGTTTGGGAAGGCCCTTTCCTGTTTCAGCATGACAATGCCCCCATGCACAAAGCGAGGTCCATACAGAAATGGTTTGTGGAGATCGGTGTGGAAGGACTTGACTGGTCCTGCACAGAGCCCTGACCTCAACCCCACCGAACACCTTTGGGATGAATTGGAACGCCGACTGCGAGCCGGGCCTAATCGCACAACATCAGTGACCTCACTAATGCTCGTGGCTGAATGGAAGCAAGTCCCTGCAGCAATGTTACAACATCTATTGGAAAACCTTCCCAGAAGTGTGGAGGCTATTAAAGAAGCAAAGGGGGGGGATCAATTCCATATTAATGCCCATTATTTTGGAATGAGATGGTCGACGAGTAGGTGTCCACATACACTATATGACCAAAAGTATGTGCTAGCAACAGTGACTGTACAGTTGGCATGTATTCAAGGAACATAAATACTTTTAGCAGCACATTACCAACATAAGTACACTCGTGGGGTTTATATGACCTTGTGCATCCACCCACATTAAGTTCTCATGCAAACACTTGAGCCAACGATTTAAACACACACGCGCACACACAAAAATGCCGAGCTTAACAACTGACACAGTTCACCCAGACACACCGTTACCACAACGCCCTGAGGGATATGTAGGAAGGCAGAGTTATTTAAAAGCAGAAAGGGAAAAATAGTCTTTCAAAACCTAGAGACTGAGCCCCACCCAGCTTTGAACTAGTTATGAGAGAGAGGACTGAAAAGCCCATTCAAAGAGAACAAAGACTCCATAAAAATACTGCAGACACATAGAATGGAAGAGGAACAACACTCTAAAAGAGAAGCGAGGGAGCGGGGCAAGAGAGAAGTCCCATTTCATGAGCAGCTGCAATTATCCATGTCCGAGCCAGACAAACTATAGAAACAGCGCTACAACAAACCACAGTACACAAAGTATTTAACCCTTCGTCCGCCATGTGTCTTCTGAATCTGAGATGTATGACGCTCGATGGTGACACTCAGACGGACGTCCAAAGGATTAGTGAGACCGTGACAATGGCCACACTACCCAGAGTACCCTTTAGGAGTCATGGAAGAGTGCCTGAGCCTTTGTAACTACACCTGTGGGATTGACCAGACAACACTACTAGATAGAAGGGTAGTTGAAGAGGCAGGATGAATCCTATCTTGTAGGTATGAAGGTGTCTGGGGTGGGCTGTGGTAGACCGTGCTGTGTGTGTGTTGGTCTCACCTGCTGGGGGTTGTTGGGCATGTAGGGCAGCATGGTGGACACGTGGAACATGACCTCATAGCCCTGGTAGGTGGTGTACAGGGAGTGGGTGCCCGTCGAGTCAGCTGGGGGGAAACCGAGAGAGAAACAAAACACACGCACAAGCAAACACAGAGTTAATATTCCGTTATCCAGGCCCAGTTCAGCACCAAGACATGAACTCCACAAGTGAAGGAACACAATGGAAAGAGAGCGCCACATCAAAAGCTGTAGTCCATAGAGAATTACAATACTATTTTAGGAAACCACATAACTCTTTTTTTCTAAAGGTTTTTGCTTCATTAGGCAGTTATGTAGCAACACTGTTTTTATATTCATGCACCATTTGACAGGAATCACTCATTTCCCTCAGTGTTCACACCCTTTAGTCGATCATTCTATGACTGCAAGGTCAGGAAGGCATGCAGAAAACTCTGTTCTGACATTAGGCACGCGCAGTCACCGGCGAACGAACGCCCTACTACGCACCCCCCTCACACACCGACACACGCGGACACGTACTCTTGGTGTCCAGCTGGGCGGCGTAGTTGGTGAAGCCTCGGAGACACACCTGCTCCCCTAGCAGGTCCATGAAGGCCGAGAAGGCGGGCGTGGCCTCTTCGTTGTTATACATCTCCTCTTCGGTGCTCTGGCCTGCCCGACACAGCAGCACTCCCACCTTGTGCTTCTGACTCAGCTAAACCGGAGAAGAAACAAATATTAGGCGGCATTCACACGCGGACGCCAGCCCCTGGCTCAAACAGAGACATTCCCATCTGGTGTTTATGACTGTAGCTGTAGGTGGTGATATCAGAGGTGATGTAAGACAGAGACAGATGCACGGAGATATCATAGAACTCGCGCCTGAGACCGTGACCCCGCTAGACTCACCCCCTGTTCGTCCAGTTTGAGGAGCTGCTCGGTGACCTTGGGCGTGCTGAGAGCCAGGCGCAGGCAGGACACACTGAGCTCCGGGACCACCTGCTCCAGCACCTCCTTCAGGGGGAGACCCCGCACCGTGCCGTGCCTGCCCGTGGAGGTCACAGCATCCTCCAGGATGGACCCCCGCAGCGTCACCAGCTACACACAGAGGACATTGGACTCATTAGAGATGTAAAAAAAAAAAAAAAAAACACACAAAGGGAGATGAAATGTACTTTATTGTCCAATAACTTGAAGAGAACGTTCTCACATCTATGTCGCCGGGGAGTTTATTTTTTTTAATAGACATTGAGAAATAGGACAGATGTCTTCAGTCAGGGCATATCTGCAATCTGTACTCGGGGTGTTTCCAGACGGCGGGGCTATAATAATCTCAGGCGCTGAGAGAGCTATACGTTATTCAAGGTACTCAGAGACCACGGCACCGTGCTTCATTAAAACTGCAACACAGTACTGAGGAACTAGACGGGGCGAGAGAGTGCTTCACCTTAACGAAATCAAGGGTTTGGCGTGGCGGAAAAGAAACCCCTAAACAGTGCAGGTTCAATTCCAGCTATTCAGATTGCCTTCCGGCACAATATAGAGCTCCTCTTGTCAATGGACTCCATAAGTCCTTTTATCAGATGCAGGGAAAATAGTTGCCAATAACTTGCCGTCTAACTATTCACACCGTGTTTCCCCCGGTGACCTCTAACATCTGACAAGTACCTCCAATCCATCTCTCCCCCTGAGAGGCAGGGTGGGAAACCCTATGTTGGCGTCCAGCAGTGACTGACTGCGCCAATCTGGGGCATTTGTGGGTTATGTGTAAGAATGTGTATGTGTGTGTGACTGAGTGTGTATCGTGTGGTTAGAGCATGCTGTGTCAGCATCGTTCAGACTTCAATTAGAGAGTATGGGAGAAGGGAGGGAGGGGTAGTGAGCGTTCTCTCGCTCGCTCTCTGTGGGAACCAAGGGCAGGCCTGAGTGGAGTGTCTGTGTGAGCTGAGCTCTGTAGACACAGGCGGCGGAGCGGCCCATTGTTCCATAGGGGCTAAGGTGATGAGGCCAGGCAGCCATGTAATCCAGCTAAAAACAACACGAAGGAGGGCAGCAGCCAACCAGAAGGGCACGGCCACAGGACTCACCAGTCACTATTGGGAAGCACATGTATTAGACAGGGTGCAAGCAGAAACGCTATGTACACCCAAGTCTATTAGGCTCGCTATTTGTGCAGTGGAAGTCAATCTTTCAAATCAGTCGCAGAGTACGAGAGAACCTGTGTGTGCAGGAAAGGTAGTGCCAGGTATATGTGGACCCTAAAGAAATCGTGGCTTGGATTGCTTATGGGGTTTTCCACGTAAATATTTCAGTGATTCTGGTGGTGCCCGAGTACGTTAATGGGAGCGCAAAAAGCCTGCCCAAGGAGAAAGTGCCCACTTTCGTTTTTAACCTACTAAAGAGGACTTCGGAAAAGCTAGATGGGTGATTGGGCCAATCATAGAGAATGCCCTGTCCCAGGGCTGGAGGGGTGGTGAACCAATCAGAGCACATCTTTGCTTGCCTGGCTACCCAGACTCCTCTCTCCGGCCAAACACTACGACACTCCAACGAACGTTAGTTTCTTCTCCACAATGAGTCTGGAACGGAGTACCTCCACGACCCTTCGCCGAATGGGAACACATTCAGGGCGTGTCTGATTGGTCCAAAAACCGATGGGGTTGGGCCAGAACAGCCATGGGTAAAGCGGAGATTTGAAAAGGTGTCATTGGCTTGATTGGTTAGAGACGATCCAAATCGCCGATGACTTTGTTTTGTACAACGTCCCTCTTCACCACAAACTACTTCAAACGACGGCAGTCTCAGACTAAAAGTATGTAGCGAACGACAGAGCAACGGAATAATTCAGTTTGAGTCGTCAGGCTACATCTTTGCTTGAATGAGGAGGTTTGACATACATTGGGGCAATAAAGTATTTATTCAGCCACCAATTGTGCAAGTTCTCCCACTTAAAAAGATGAGAGAGGCCTGTAATTTTCATCATAGGTACCATACGTAGAATGTATGCACACATGACTGTAAGTCGCTTTGGATAAAAGCGTCTGCTAAATGGCATATATTATTATTATTATATTACTTCAACTATGACAGACAAAATGAGAAAAAAATCCAGAAAATCACATTGTAGGATTTTTTAATGAATTTATTTGCAAATTAAGGTGGAAAATAAGTATTTGGTCAATAAACAAAAGTTTATCTGTAGGCCTCTCTCATCTTTTTAAGTGGGAGAACATGCACAATTGGTGGATGACTAAATCCTTTCTTTGCCCCACTGTATCACTAGCTTAGTGGAGGGAGGTCTACCAGCAGACCAGGGCAGTATTTGGCTTGGCTGTTCTAAGCAGGGCCTGGTCAGGTGGAAAGTTCCACTGGTAGAGAATGGAGAGATTGGAGGGAAAAGGGAAGGTAAATGGAGTGAGGGGAAGGTGTGGAGCGAGAAGGTAGTGTATGTGGAGCCAACATGGGCCGCGGGGACTCACTGAGGTCCAGTCCAGGCATAAATAACAGCGTACAAAAAATCCACAAAACTCCCACACACACTCTGCCTATTCAAACAAACATATCATGGCATCATCAGTATTCACCCTACTCAGTGTTCCCTCTAGCTGTGTGTAGGCAGGCAGTGGGAGGTGGGTTGGGTGTTAGTACCTCACTGGTTCTGGCGATGACGCGGTACTGGTACTGGTCCTTCAGGTCTTTAGTGTCGTCCAGTTTCTCCCTGCGGATACTCACAGCCACCGGACCCAGCTTGTCGTCCGTGCCAAAGTAGTTTGAGTGCTCTGCAGTGACACACAGGGACAGAGTGCGTTCACAACATGTCTGGACATGCCTTTGGTACTGTTGAACACGTGTATTGATCATTTTAATAACAGCCCTTGGACATGGAAAAATGGAGGAGGGAAATTAAGGGGTTGAGAGTGAAAGGAGAGAGCGGAGGAGGGAAAGAAGAGATATGCTCCGCTGAAGAGTGCGATAACAGCAGCGCTTGCAGTGCTTGTATGCATGTGGTTTCAATACATTTTCAATTGCACGTTGAATTAATCAGCTCATCAAGGAACCTGAGGACATCGATTAGAGCTACAAATGACAGATAAAGATTGCACAGCCGAGCCTGTGGCGCGGCGGGCACGGCTTTGCTCGGTACAGATTCTACTCTTCCAGGGGAAGTCACGTGCTTGAGTAACCTTCAGAGGTAGAGAACACAATAGGAATCGACAAAATGACTAAACTCAATTATATTTGTTATTTAAGCCACGGCGATACAATCGCTTGCTTTGACATACTAGCCGTATTGCTTTGCGTGGTATAGGCCTATCGTGGCCAGAAAGGTTGGTTTCATAATCAGAACATTCCACAGGACATTTTATTACATTTTATTATAAGTGTGTGACAGACTGAAGACTGAGTAGCCTATCTGCTTATCTAAAGTTTGATGAATAAGTGGAAATCTCTGATAAGACGCATTCCTGAAGTAAAAAGGCTGTAAACAATTTCCACATGATACAGTAACAGCTTACTCCACAAACTGTGAGCGACTTCTCCTACTTGTGAGTGGAGGAGGAAGAAACTAGTGGAAGAACTGTACGTTTTCAAACTTGTTTCGTCCCTGCATAATTGAAGAGGCTCAGCACTGTTTAGCATTCCAGCTTGGTCTTGCAGTCGAAAATGTCAACTTTCTGGGCGAGGCTTTTTGACATGCACGCAGGGCATCGCAGTTACTGCTCTGGAGCAGTCTCACGTTCCACGCAGCATTCAGGGGGACAGGCAGTAGTATTTTTGGAGCGGTAACCTTCATCTCGGTGGTTGCAAGCGTCACAAACCCTGACAACATCTGTCTCTAATTAGGCTCTTACCAGATGATTTAGTCCTTGGGGTAGCTATCTATTTTTCCAGGGTCTAGAGAGGGAATTCTGGGAGCGCACACACACACACACACACACACACACACACACACACACACACACACACACACACACACACACACACACACACACACACACACACACACACACACACACACACACAGCTGTTCTGTAGGATGGAGGGGGGACTAGTGTCAGGATTAATGTGCAGGGGCAGAAAGGAAAACGTGTGTGTGAGGGATTAAGCTAATTCTTCTCTGAGCTACAAACTCAGTTTGCCAACAGACAAGAGGCAGGTACATGTTATCCTCTGGGACCGCTGCCAGGTTGGCTGCCCGTACAGGGACAGCTGGATGGAGGAGGAGAGAGTTCTGCCAGTGGAAACACTAGTGATAAGCTAGACTTTTGTGAATAGTGATAGTAAAAGTAGTTAGGCAGGATTGGTAGGCAAGATCAGATGAGTTGTTACCTTTCCCGTGGAAGTAGTCTCGGTAGTAGCGTGCCCCCAGGTCCACGTGCTCGATGCTACAGAGTTTCAGCCTGTCCATTCTGGTGACTTGCTGCTCTATGGGTACCTCCACCACCGACACACTGGCGTTGCTACGTCGAAGGCTGCCCCTCGCCAGGTCACCAGCGCCCCCCTCCCCTCCCCGCTCGGCCGAGGAGCTCAGGAAGCTGACGTTGCGCTCCCCGTGGCCCCCAGTCTCGTTGTGGAAGTGGGGGCAACTGAGGAGGAGCGGACTGGAGTTGGGGCCACCGGGGGGGGCGTCCAGAGGGTCCATGCCCAGGGAGGGTGTGGGCGCACTGGGGTCGAGGTCTAGCGTCAGGTCCTCAACGCTGGAGTAGGTAGCGTCCAACCCACTCAGAGTTGAGGACCGTGACACAGCCAGGGAGACTGAGGCCGCCGATGCACCGGTGGCAGTGTTCCTCCGCTTGGCTACGTAGGCGCGCTGAGCAGCCGCCTCATTGAGGTCAAACAGGATGCTCTGGGCGTCGTAGTGGACAAAGCTCTTGGGGCACACCCAGGGTTTGTAGGGTGTATCTGTAGAGTTACGGCCTCCCCCGTCCTCCCACGCCTCCGCTCTGTCCAGCTCCCCTCTGCTGGAGCTGCGGAGCTTCCGGAACAGAGAGGACGTCCCCAGAGACGACTCTGTCCCCCCGCTCTTCTTCCTCACCCTGTTCTCTGACCGCCCCATCCCTCCATCCTCCCCCCGGGATGTGGGCGTGGGGGAGTGGCCCGTGGGGAGGGGTGCCGAGGGAGGTGAGTTGGTGTACAGTAGCTCCCCCAGGCGTCCGGGGGCAGTGCTGCGCTGGTCGGGCCTCTCCTGGTGGAACTGGCTGAGCATGTCAAAGAAGCTCTGCTCGGGGATGCCCTGCACGTCGATGGAGGAGGTGCTGCCATACTCCCGGAACAGATTAGCACCTCCACGACCTTCCACCTCGTTCTCATCCTGCTCGCTCAGAGTCACCTCGCTGTTGGACCGCTGCCGTAATGGGGGGAAGGCACGCAGGCCTGAGGGAGACCCTCTTTCACCTCCGTACCCACAACGGAACTCCACGTCCTTCGTGCGTCGCCTTGGTAAACGAGCCACTCCTCCCCTCACCAGCCCGACCTCCGAGATGGGGAAAGACGTGGTCGTCGTGAAGGGGTCGTCTACATGGTGATTACCGCCTTGCCCGTTCTCCAGGAGCGACTCCCTCGATTGCGCGTGGCGCGGCGGCCACTCAGCAATACGGGCGCGGACGCCCATCTTGGGAACGGAGACACGTGATTGGGTGGCTGGGTCAGAGGAGGGGGCAGGGTGGCCGTTGGGGGTGATGTGGAAGGTGGCATGTTGTGTGAGGAGGGACCCAGGCCCTCCCCCTCCACCCCTCTCCAACAGGTCTGAGGAGGTGCAGGTGACCCCTCGATCTCTGTAGGTGTTCATGGCGCCCCAGGAGAGCTCAGGGCAGGACAGCAGGCAGGGGGGCAGGGAGCTGGCATCCCAGGCCAGAGTGGGGAGTAGGGGAGAGGGAGAGGAGCCCCACACACACTCTGCTGATGCTGCGGCCTCCACCTCCCACACACATCGCTTTCAATGGGAGGGTGGGACACTGCTGGTCATAGACCCAGTTACACAGTAGGCCGTCTCTCTTCTCTCAGGCTCTGGGCAGATCTGCGGAGAAGACAAAACACACATTGATATGCTGACCACAATAAAACAATATGCACACATGGCATACAGTAATACACAGTTTTTGAACATGCACGCCCAAACACTAACATACACTGGCAAAGATTCACCCCTCCTACTCAATGAAATGACACCACGAAAGCGATGACGACAATAACTCATCTGTACGAGAGAGAGAGAGCGAGAGCGAGAAGGTTTGACAGAGGATTTCTCTTGTTGAGACCGATCTTCAGAATGCCTGGTTTATCATCATACTAGTGTCCTATTCAGCAGAAATACACTCGCACTATCAATTCCCTTAACACCAAATCAAACTCCTGCATCATAAAGCCATGCTGAAAGCACTAGGCCATTTAAAATCCTAGCTAAACAGCACTTGTTGATCGTAAAGAAAATATATAAATCTGACTGGATATTCACACACACAGGTTGCTGCTGCAGTGTAATCGTTCAGCTAATATAACTGACAGCAGTACGTTTCCTCATTTTGCTCCTTCTATCAGCTGGTACTTTGTCCAGGGGGGATGATAAATATACAGTGCCTTCAGAAAGTATTCACACCCCTTGACTTTTTCCACATTTTGTTGTATTACTGCCTGAATTTAAAATGGATTACAATTTAATTTTGTTGTCACTGGCCCACACACACACACACACACACACACACACACACACACACACACACACACACACACACACACACACACACACACACACACACACACACACACACACACACACACACACACAATAACCCATAACGTCAAAGTGGAATTATGTTAACATTTTTACAAATTAATTAAAATGAAAAGCTGAAAAATTGTGTGTCAATAAGTACTCAAACCCTTTGTTATGGCAAACCTAGAGTAAAGATGTGCTGAACAAGTCACATAATAAGTTGCATGGACTCACTGTGTGCAGTAATAATGCTTAACATGGACTCCACACATACAGATAATTGTAAGGTCCCTCAGTCGAGCAGTGAATTTCAAACGCAGATTCCACTACAAAGACCAGGGAGGTTTTCCAATGCCTCCCAGGGAGGTCAGACATTGAATGTCCCTTTGAGCATAGTGAAATGATTCATTACAGTTTGGATGGGGGTATCAGTACACCCAGTCGCTACAAAGATACAGGGGTCCTTCCCAGGGCTGTGGCGGCTTGACATTTTGTCGGCCGGTGATCGTCCAGCGAATAACTGCCCGTCTCACGGTAATTGACCGTTAAATAACAAACACATTCTCTAGGCTTCCACGCATAGCCTACAAGCCACTGATGCAGACCTTTGGTAAATATACATATTACATTTTTTTTTTTTTTATCTACTTAATATACCCTACACCAGGACAATAATTCTATTATCCATTTTAGACAGGTCTAAAAGAAACATGATATGAAGAAAAAGTAGTCTTTTTCCGAAGAACAGAATATCATACTCCGAGTTGTCTTTATCTTAGGCCCTGATATGGCTACGCCATATGGCTGTGGGCTACACTAGTTACTTTAGCAGACAAGATTTGCTTAGAATTCCGTAGCAAAATAATTTTATAGTTTGAAGAATACAATTGAACATAGCTGAATAAAATAGAAAGGATATTTTCTCCAAACAATTTACAAGGAAGTGCGCACATGCAGCTATTCTGTGTTGAGCAGTTAACAAAGAAACACGTCCACCTATATGCTTAATTTAGAGTTATTTATGCAACTTTAGTTGTGATGCAAACATTGGGCTATATATTTTGATTATTAATACATTCTAAGGCTACATTATGCGACTAATGATGATTTTTAAAAAGTTGCTTTGTTTTCTCTTGTGCAGGCTGCACACACTTCATCAGTCTCTCATTCACAATTTGACAAGCACTTGATAATATTCTCACCAGGCCTCGAATTTCCCAACAGCATCCCCCTTGTGTGGCCGTAATGCCACCGGCAAAAATCCATGCCTCTTTAAGAATTATAATTCCCTTCTCCCTGCCGAGCTGCTGTGCTCGGAAGCACCTCTCACTCACATGACTCTCTCAGATAGATAATTATTATTAGCCAATGCCTGTCACAGGCATCTCAGCTAAGTATGGTTCAAGTGACCACAAACGCGGTCAGTTGTGCACCAGGGCCTCCCGCTCCTCTTTCTATTCTGGCTAGAGCCAGTTTGCACTGTTCTGTAAAGTGAGTAGTGCACAGCGTTGTACGAGATCTTCAGTTTCTTGGCAATTTCTCGCATGGAATAGCCTTCATTTCTCAGAACAAGAATAGACAGATGAGTTTCAGAAGAAAGTACTTTGTTTCAGGCCAATTTGAGCCTGTAATCGAACCCACAAATGATGATGCTCCAGACACCCAACTAGTCTAAAGAAGGTCAGTTTTATTGCTTCTTAAATCAGAACAGTTTTCAGCTGTGCTAACATAATTGCAAAAGGGTTTTCTAATGATCAATTAGCCTTTTAAAATTATAAACTTGGATTAGCTAACACAACATGCACCTGGAACACATGACTGATGGTTGCTGAATGGACCATTATCATGCACCTGTATTGAAACAGGGGCATAGGGGGAAAAAGTGGTCCTTCTGTGGCACAGTTGGTAGAGCATGGCGCTTGTAACGCCAGGGTAGTGGGTTCGATTCCCGGGACCACCCATACGTAGAATGTATGCACACATGACTGTAAGTCGCTTTGGATAAAAGTGTCTGCTAAATGGCATATATAAGTATAAAATACATGTCATCTATACAGTTATATAGTGACTGGAGGACGCTTTTCCCGTGGTACATTTTCATGCCAGCCAGGTAGGCTATACGCCTGTTGTAAACTGAAGCAATGTGCCTAATATTAGGACAGTTGTTAAATATAGTAGGCCTTGCCTATAGAACACTTATGGTATCCTCCTATTTTTAGTAGAGGCCATCAAAACTCTGTTCTCACTCAATTGCATAGCCTATAGCCTATAGAAATGTTGAGCAACATGAGTTCATGGGCTTTCCAAAAATATTTGCATGGATGAGAGGGACAATAGAGCGCAGAGTACCAGGCAATTAGCAAGTTTGGTAGGCTACTAATGACCATCAGCTGCATCACAGCTTGGAGGAGCCTAATTACCGTGACTAAACAGCCACTTGGAATTGGACTGCCGGTGTGGCAGTAATACGGCCACAATAACAGCCCAGCCAATTCACCTTTCAGCAGGACAATAACCTAAAAGACAATCCAAATCTACACTGGAGTTGCTTACCAAGAAGACGGTGAATGTTCCTGAGTGGCCGAGTTACCGTCAAGTTAAATTTACTTGACAATCTATGGCAAGACCTGAAAATGGTTGTCTAGCAAGGATCAAAAACAAACTTGACAGAGCTTGAAGATTTTTGAGAAGAATAACGGGCAAATGTTGCACAATCCAGATGTGGAAAACTCTTAGATACTTACCCAGAAAGACTGTGCTTCTACAAAAGCATTGACTCAGTGGTGTGAATACTTACGTAAATTTGATGTCTGTATTTCTTTGTCAATAAATGTGCAAACATTTCAAAAAACTGGTTTTCACTTTGTCATCATGGGGTATAGTGTGTAGATGGGTGAGAAACATATGTAATCCAAGCCGTAACTGAATGCTGAATAAGTCACGGGGTATGAATACATTCAGTTCCAGGGTCAGTGCCAATACCATATTTACAAAGTGCAGGGATACTGGAGTGGTAGGTTTAAATATGTATAGGGGTAAAGTGACTATGCGTCAGGATGGATATATGATAAACAGAGTAGCAGCAGCATATATAATAATTGTATGTGTGTGTGCGTGTGTGTGTGTGTAGAATCAGTATGAATGTGTGTGCGTTGAGTGTGTGAGCATGTGTGTTGGTGTCAGTGTGAGTGAGTGTGAATTAACAGTGCAACAATAAAATAGAAGGGTCATTGCGGCCGGGCGGCAGGGTAGCCTAATGGTTAGAGCGTTGGACTAGTAACCCTCCCTCGCCCTCGCCAACCGGAAGGTTGTAAGTTCAAACCCCCGAGCTGACAAGGTACAAATCTGTTGTTCTGCCCCCGATCACGCAGTTAACCCACTGTTCCTAGGCCGTCATTGAAAATAAGAATTAAAGTCATATTTATGTCAAATGAAAAAAAGAAAAAAAAGGTGTCTTAAAATAATTAAGACCCCGGAGTGTCTGCTATAAAAAATAAAATAGGCTTGTGCTTAATGGCTTAGAATAGATCATCCTAAATTGAGAGAGAGAAAAATATTTCTCTGGACATTTTGCGCTGCTTTGGTGAAAATCTCAACTCTCTGCATTGTTTTTCTGCATTCTCTAAATGTGTTTACAACACATTTATTGATAATATGTTATGCAGGCTATACCAAAGGAATAGGCCACTTGGCATGGCCCTGCTGCGGGTTACCCAGTCAGCTCTTTACTGCCCGGTAACAGTCAAGTTGAAATAGCCTACACGTAGTCTGTCACATGTCATCGTCACCATTGACGATGGCTCTCAATCATCTTCGATATCAGATACTATCGTAATAATCGCCCAACCCTACTCTACCCCCTCCTTCTGTCCATTCTCACCCTCCCTCGCCATGTCGTCTTCAGAGAGAAACAGACTAGGATGCACACAACTAGGCTACTTCATACTCAGCTAAGGAAGAGAAGGGTGAAAAGAAAATTGAGGAGAGAGGGGGAGAGGACGTAAAGTGGGAGAGAGCGAAGAGTTGAGAGACTGGGAGGAGGAAGAGAGCGGGAACGTGTTCCCTGAACCACAAGGACTCGCCTTAATATGACAGTCACAAAGAATCAGGCTTCACCACCACCCCGTCGCTATAAAAAGCCTCCCTAGACTCCTAATCTACCACTACTTTATTCAGGGTCTTCTCTTCTCCGCTCAAACTCTCGCTCTAATGTTTTAACTCTCTCTCTTTTTATATGTCCCTCTACCTAGGCTAATCCATCTCCGTTTTTATTCCGTCTCTTCTCCCGCTCAAACGCGCTCTCCTCTCTTTCATCGCTCCATCCCTATCGGTTTCTGTCTCTCTCCACTCAGGCTCATGATCCGTCAATCCCTGTTCTCATTCCCATCCCCGACATCTGTCTCCAGTAAACGTATGATCCAGGCCATTTCTCAATCTGACATCGTTTAATGATGTTAGCTACTGGTACACGCGGAAAGGGATGTTTTGTGAGGATCGTAAATCCTTTCCACAGAGTTTCTATTCATCACTCTATTATAACGTTGAGCGATCTCACAAGGCAGAGAGTGAATGACATGTGTGTACGCTCAGCACAATCCTCTGTGATTCACTTTGGCATGCGACAGTAGTACACACATACACACACCATGTACAAAACTCATTCACATGGTGTGTGTATTATTATTATTATTTTTTAGATATATATATATATATTTTTAATCAGCTGAGAACCAGATGACCTCACAAATGTATCATGTCTTATGTTTTGGGGAAATACAGACGATTCCAAGAGTCCTGTTCTGATCCCGCTGCTACGGCACAAAGTCTCTCCTTATTCGGCACGGCGGCCGCGATACGCTATCAGTCCCAATCCCAGATAGGCTCCAGCTGCAGCACCCTGAGAAAGGGCCCTTTATTCAGCTGGACGGCCGTCAGGAGCGAGTGGGAGTTCTGTCATGTCTCTGGGTGTCCACAACACCGAGTCAAGGCCGACAGACACAGTAGAACTGGGCCAAAACTACTTCGCAAAAGCTGGAGGGAGGACAGACGGACTACCACAGCCACACAACTATACGGGACGTGTTTGGCAAACACATCTCGTTATGCCGAGCACCAATACGTCTCTAATACGAACTAAAAGGTGCAATGCTATTTTGATGTCTTCGCTAGCCGTCACAGTTCTAAAACTGAAAGAGATGATTCGCCGCAGCCCAAAATAGGAGGTGCAAGAAAAGTCCTCCAGACAGACCCGTTGCAACCCAAGGCACAGAGGATGGCACACAGAGGTGAAAGGGATGAGTTTTTATCCCCAAACAAACAGCAAGAGCTAAATAGAGATAAATAGGGGAGGCAGAAAATGGCAAGTGCCATAGGAAACATGAAGGGCTTTGAGGCCCCCAGGCAGACACAGCGCTGGCCCCAACTACAGAAGACGTAAAGCAGGAACTGAATGCCTTTTAATTACTCCCAGAGCAATTAGTTAGGCCTCTGAAGATGCTTCCCCCGCCACCTCCCTCTCGGGGTGCCTGTGCACCGCGCAAGCCCTGGCCCACACAACGCAAACACATGCTGGAGCGGGTAATTACTCTGCTCACTCGTCAGAATCACAGAGAGCTACGAGAGAGCTACAGCTACCAGAGAAATGACTGTACACGACACGACACGTGCTCCAGGTGGAGAGAGCTGTTGTTACTGTATCGTGACAATGCCAAGTGACCAAGGACAAGAAAAAGTCACTTGTGGAACAGACCGCCTCGCAGGACAATAATGCATTTGAGATAAAGAGGTAGCCTACGCATAGAATTGTGATATAATTAAGCAATAAGGCCCGAGGGGGGAGTGGCATTACATCGGTAACCAGTTTATAATGGCAATAAGGCACCTTGGGGGTTTGTGGTATATTGACCATATAACACACCCACTCGGGCCTTATTGCTTAATTATATAACATGTGGAATACACATTTGGACAGAGGTGAGAAACCCATACACAACAGCAGGTGCTTTCAGATACTTTGATCAAAGACACAAAGGCCTACACGCGCGCTCACACACACACACACACACACACACACACACACACACACACACACACACACACACACACACACAAAATCCATGACCGTACTACTATTAGGCCGACTCAAATGTAGGCTACGCTATACAAAGACGAGAGTGACAGCTTGAGAGGGTGACAGGCAGTGGTGTCCCGAGGAGGGATTCTACAGTAACATAACATGAATAGTCTAATATTAGCTGTGGTGACGGTAAGATGGCGTAGTCGGTTGTGTCGGGAGCAGATGGTGATACATACTGAGTGACTGGCAGACAGCCGGCAGCGACCAGGCGTCACATCACAGCACTGCGATGACAACACACCCTGACAGGACGACAACCCTGCTCCCTGGGACCGACTACAGCTCAGACATACAGGGCTTGGGTCCGTATTCATAAAACGTCTCAGAGTAGGAGTGGTGACCTTGTGATCAGTTTGAGGTTTTATTGAATACATTATGTAGACAAGGGGGACCTGATCCTAGATCAGCATTCCTACTCTGAGACACTTTATGAATACCAGCCCTGGTATAGATGGACTACAAAAGAGACTGGGCTGCGTGGTCTTCATACACAACCCCCAGGGCCGGGGTGGAATATACATTTAGACTAGAATTAAGAGCGGAAATAAATGTAGCCAAACAGTTTGCCAAAATGTTAGCGTCCTTTATCCTTATTAGGAGACAGAGTTGTTGTAACGGGTGAAAACTGTGACCTGATAATGAATGAATAGACAATTAGCGAGTGGTGGAGATGACTAGGACCCTTACTGTCGCTTCAGTGTGAATGGGTAGCGATGCAGAAAGTTCAGCTCGGTTATCCTCTGGTCGTTGAAGGGTTCCTGTGGTGAGTCTGTCTCAAGCTGTTCCAGGATGACCAGTCTCTCCGGCTACCTGATCTCACCCCACTGGCTTCCTCTGCAACCTTACCACAGCTCTGACTCGAGGGCTGTAACGTTCGAGCTGAAGCGGAGGCTTGGAAAACCTTGCACACACACTGCAGCCCTTGTTTACCCCCCCCGTGTCTTGGCGTGTCCTCCATGTCTGCTGTGCTTCCCTACCTGGCAGTGACAGGTCTCGTCAGGCTCTCGGTCTCTGTGCTGCCTCTCCTGGCCCTGCTGTGAAGGTCTCCATTGATTTCCTGTGACATTGTTTTGCACTCGATCCCTGATAACCTCTACTGTCACTGCTGTGGCATACTCTGTCATACAGAAAGAACAGAACACTAGCCTGGAGGAGAAGCCTGGGCAGCGAGCAATACACATACAGCCACGCATGCGTGCCGACAGACACGTGCACTGCGAAAACACATTTGCATTGCGCGCACATGCATATGAGAAGGGTGCATGGGTGGGGAATGAGGGGCGAACTACATTCTTCTCCTTCTCCACTTGGTTGCCTGTGGTCTGAAGTAGGGTGAATGGCAGTGGGAGTTTGGGGAGTTGTAGCGACGCGAGGTGGAGATACAGTGAAGGTCTCTACCGTGACATAGGCTTACAGAAATCCTTATATTTATAACATTAGGAGGTAGTAAGGTTTACACATCAGCACAAGGCAATGCGGCATCTGAACTTCTCCCCTCTCCGAGTGGATGAGATGAACCCCCACACCTACACACCATTGATTCAGCTTTCACGAGGCTTACTGTTACAGCTAATTTCTAAAGCGTGACCAGAGGCCGTCATGCTGAGTAGCGGTACTTTCAACCCCAATCAGAATCAGCTATGTAAATAAAACATCTAAGACATTTGCGGCGACTTCAATTTACTACCACTTGAATCTACTGCTGTGGTGCAATCTAGCGCTGGGCTTTTCCCCTGGGGTAGGCAGCCACTTTAGAGAACAGGGGGAACACTCCGACTTGGAAAGAGGGAAAGCTAATAGCAGTCAACTCCAAGTCTGTGGTGTGGCCTAGAGAAAAAAGTGGACTTCTCGCAAAAATACCCTCTATTTTTTCCCCCTGAAATTGAAGAAACAACCGGTTACATTCTGAAATTGTTGCTGCTTGACTGCACTGAGCCACCGACATCCCGGGAAGAAGACATCCCACAAGGAATGATGTACTTTTTCAGTCACAATATGCTTTTACCTCGCATGACTTCCATGATATTAATAAAACGAAGCCTGGTTTGTTCTAATGTAAGTCTAACACGCTAGCGTAAACCTAAGAGCTCCTAGCAAGCTACGGTTCAGCTAAACGTCAGCATTCAGCTAGCACGTTGATGCGAGGAGGACACAGAAATTATTTTGTTTAGCTAGCTAACTAGCTAATGTTACCTAGCTGTGAAGCCTATATTATAATATGAATGATACTGTACGATAAAGTGACTGTACTTTTATTCATATGGGAGGGGGTAAACGTTCATTATTGCTATGCTAACGTTACTTGATCATGAAGAATGTCGTTTGCTAGAGAGCTAGCTGTGTATTTTCGCTAATTTAATGCGTACGTATGAGAAAATAAACTTTTTTTCAGCACGTGCTTGTCAATTGTTGCATTATTCAAGTGTGTAATATGTTTTAGACGAAAAGATGCTTGGACTGTTAAATAGCTTGGGGCTTACTGGCTAGCGGCTACCTTGATATTTACGGTCAAATTTAATCTGCCGACCAAGAATGAGAATTGAAAAGTAGAAAGCGCTTTCGCTCCTCCGACTCTCCATCGCATGTAGTGGGAACAGGGCCTATGACACAGCCAGACAGCAAACACACACCTTAACAGCCAGAGGGTGAACATTGATAACACACTGTTACATAACAGAGGATCAGGTGATGCCCTAAGGCTAAGGCGGGTCGCACAGAACACTTTCAGTACCCCTGATGGGTACATGTGCGTATATACACACTTTCATCCACATGCAGTCTCTCAATGAGAGTAGAACCACATAAAAATGCTGTCAACTTTTAGGCTACAAACAACAGACGCATAGAGGCAGGCACAAATAATTCTAAAGCGCCCCGTGTCGGCTATGCAAACGAAACCCCAAACTCTACTGGTGGCAGGTGGGGTGTTTCACTGAGTATTGAACCAGTCTTTCAAGATGTCATCTGACGGCAATACAACTCTGTAGATAGGGACAAGCTTGCAACACACTTTCCATGACATTCCTTCACTTTTACAGCCAACCACTTATTGCCCTGCTGCTGTAAAATAACGACGTGTTAGTTTATTAAACGCATACGTGCGCACACACGCTGTTGTTACTCATTTAGCCTACCTGAATCGGGCGTGGTCCGTGCGTGTGTGTGTTGACTCACAGGTGAGCAGAGGGGGGGTCAATGAGGCGGGGAAAGTCTCTCGATCACAGCTCTGCTGCCTGGAACACAAGAGGAACAAATGGTAGAAGTTAGAACCACTGTTCTCTGTTATTAGGTAAATAACTACCGCTTTTTACCCCCCTTTTCTTTTTTTAAAGTTCAACGGGTGACATTTTGAGAGAGAACCCTAACAAAAGGTTACAGGTAGCCAGAGGAAAACTACACTTCCACAATTGAGAAGAACTAAGCCAGAAGAGAGAAACACAAAGCAAAAGGTTCATTTTGCCGCTTTACTTTAGCAGATTCAGAAGGTTTAATTGTTAACCAGTAATAACATTCCAAGTAGGCTGACTAAGCTCTGATAGGGATGGAAGATGTGTGAGGAGGCATTATGAGTGTGTACAGTCTGGCAGAGGGGTGTGTGTGTGTGTAGCTGCTGTAAGTTCCAGGCTCATCAGGCCAGCAGTCAGTCCATTGTATGTGAGGAGGAATGTGGATGCAAGGGACTCTTGTCTGTCTTACAAACACACACAAGTCCTACATCCAAACACTCAATGGCACACGTCAGTCTCCTAAATAGACAAACTCACTAGTTCCCTCTACACCATTCATTAATTAGAACCCAAAAGAGCTGACAATTAAGATAATCTGATCGTCCACAGATAAAACTCAGCTATAAAGCCTCTGTTCATTTACCTCTTCATGTAGCTACGACACTATACACGTCAAACAAAACATTTATTGAACAGATAGGATTTATCAGGCAGCATCGTCTGGCATTTCTCTCCCTCTTTCTGCCTTTCCCCGTCTCTCTTCCTCGCCCTCTTAAGGCCTCGACATGCTTCAATTCGAAGTCGGCTTGGCGAACATGACGGGCGTGCTCGCATACTCCCCGAAAAGACCTTCGCTTGGAAAACCTGAAAAAAGCGTCAATAACACCAGTATTTTCCAATGAAAGAATGTGCATGAAAACAAGTCGTCTCTCGTTGAATGACAACAAAGACTTAATTGAAGAATCTCTGCTGTTGACCAATCACCGTCGAAGGGTCGTCGACTTCGGCTTGCCTCAATCGTTTTGCGTGTGCGCCCGAACAGCCCGAAAAAACCCTTCACGAAGTCTCATAAATGAACAAAATTGTCACAAAATGGCACCATCATATAAGCACAAACTGTCCCGAACCGTTTCAGCTAGGAAGCATGCGGACGCATTTCCTTCCCATGTCGCTGCGTTGTCTGTATTTCCCCTCACTCGCCCTCTTATCTTGTCCTTGATAACTATCCCTCTGTATCCTTGACTATCCCTCTGTATCCTCCCCGACCCTGCCAATGCCCTGCCCCTCTGTACTTGCCCGGAATGTTCTCCTGAACAATACGACAGCAGCAGCAACAGGGTGAGCCAGGTGACTATTGCACTCAAAGTTGTAGTGCCAGTGCATGTGAGGTCAGTGTGTCGGTGGAGGCTGTCGGACTGGGGGCAAGCAGAGGGTAGGCTACAGAGTAGTGGGATGAGGAACAGGGTTGATGTAGGATCAGTAAAAAAAAAGGGTGCCGGGTTGCTCAGAACCGGAGTGAGCGATTTGAAAGGGTATTCATGAAGGTTGGGTGATCAAATATGGGTTTGGGCGAGTTTAACTGTTGGGCAAGGTCAACTTTTGTACTCATAAAACACTGGTATACATATTGGCTAATCAAAAAAACATTACAATAAATGGGGGGGAACAAAACCCTCAAATAACCACCATTCGGCTATACCATGTAATCACATTCTACAACTGGACAAAATATGTTGTTGAAATGGGCAGAGGCTACTTGGTGGCAAATCTCTTCTCATATCCTTACAGGTGGATGCAGCTTCAGTGTGTGACAGGTGTGCTTCTGTAACTGTGTAGCGCGCACTTGGAGCAAAGAGGAAGGGGCGGCGTGGGCGTACACGTTGCAGATCAAACCCTATTTTAGATCAGAGTTTTTCATGCTGCGACTGCCATCGGTTGAAACATGCTCTTGAATACAAGGTGGGTGTCGTGGTTTGGCTAATGAAATGTACTAAAATGGGAATCAAATTTAAAATTTTAACTTTCAAAAAATGGTACCACAAAGACAGTTGGAGGTCCACACATCAGAGAACAGTAACATATGTTGTTTTAAAAATTATACTGTCAACCCTTCATAAGAAACCTATTGAAATCATAGAAAATATAGACAAGACCATACAGACAAGACCATTTCAGTTAACGGTGGGTGGACCAGCGGCCATCTTTGAGGTAGTAATTCGTAAAACTTTTTTATTTATTTAATGGCGTACCGGCTATGGTGTACCAGCTAAATTGCAGTGGTCTGAAGTGATAGAAATATAATAAATAGAATGGATTTAGGATTAAAATAACACCCACCCTGTATTCAAGAGTATGTTGTGTCTCAACCGATGGCAGACACCACACAAAAACCTCAGATGACATAAAATAGGGTCTATGCTACAACATATACGAATGTGCAAAAGAAAATCGTATTCAGAAATTGTTGGATAAGTGATGGCAGTCATTTTTTGTACATTTATTTCAAGAAATTATAAAATAGTTTGGCAACCCTGTTTTTAAGCTATTAAATTCTATCAAACTCAACCATTTATATCTTTTCCAGTGATGAGGATATGGATGTGTCATGGAATGACAGGGTATGCAAAGTGGGTCAACTTTGAGCACCTTCATCTCCTGAATGTTTTGGTATTCAGGTCAAAAAAGTGACTTTCTGACCACTTCTTCCATGGACATGTACGGAAGGTTTTGTTCAAATCAAAAAGGATGCTGTCAAAAAAAAAAAGATTGAATTCAAATGGATTTACCCTCCATTAAGTCCAAGTAGCCTAAAGAGGCTAGCTAAGCTAACATAGCCAGCTAGCTATCTAGCAAGCCTATTGAGTCTACATGATGCTGCATCCCCTCAACCCCCAACTCCATTCAGAATAAATAATAGTCTACCTGTTAGTTGCTCGTCTTTCTCACTTCGCCAACGTTTAATTCCATCATTTTAATTACATCTTGCATTGCATTAGTGAGCTCTCACTTCCCTTGCTACACATGGAGCGTCTGACTGTAGTGGCGCTCTGATTGGCTGACAAAAACATGTGAACGCTACCGGTCTTCCGACAGAGGAAAAAGAGAAACAATATTTTCTGAATGGACATTTTGCACTGCTTTGGTGGAATTCTCCGCATGGCCGGGACGATACCAGTATTGCGAAAAAACAATAATTAAAACGAAGCAGACCTAACTCTTTGATCCTTAAAAAGCTGCTGTATGAAAAACAGTTTGCTATAGCTTGGGAAATGCATAAATGTGAAGCTGGGTGACAACATAATGATGTTTGCTTCCAATACTAGGGCTGTTTTCCTAAATAAGTTAAATCCGTTTTGTGTTTTGTTTCCTTGCCACGATCCTTACATGTAAATTGGGATACTGGTATTGTCCCGGTCCTACTGTCAAGCCTACATTCCTCTATTGCTTTCTTTAACATAATTATTGAAACAAATAGGCTATATAGAAAATAGGAATAGGCAAATTACTCTGAATGTCACGTGTGTGCTGCCCTGCTGTACGACTCGGTTCATTACAGTGTGGCTCGTCAAGTTAAAACAAGCTAAACCATCGTCTGTCACATGTCGCCGTCACCATCAGCGCTGGCTGTCACTCATCGTCGACACTACCGTAATGTCGCCCAACCCTAGGGAGGTTGATTGCACTGAGATGGGTGATGAGGTCAGACACCGCCAAATGCCCCGAGGTGGAGCCCCATTACTGTTTGACAATATAGGGTGCCAATCAATACCAGCCAATTCAGGTCCGCTTACCCCTTGACGCAGAGCATAATAACACTCTTAGTAAAAGTGTTTGTGGGGAGAGACAGTGTGTGTGTGCCTTGAGTGTGTCTTGCGACTAAACTAATGGAGAGTACAGTATCCAGAGCCTAGAGCCAGTCCTGAATATAGCTCTGAGAGTCAGCATCAGAGATGTACAGCTTAGACTTCCCCCTACATCCCCCCCAAAATGAAAGAGTGAACACTTTCCAGCCATGGCTAACATTTCAGCCCATAGAGTAGGGTCACCGGTAAGCCTAGAACAGTTGAAATTGATAAATGCAACACCTAGGCCTACCTACCTTCCTATCTAGCTAGGTAGGCCATGGGGCTTACAGGTATGTAGGATAATAGCCTAGCCTACATTGCATTATAAAGCAACATAAAACAAACTAAGACCCTCCATATAGCCTCCTATGCGTGCATGTTTAAATAGGAGAGGAGCTGTATATTTTGTACTGAAGCCATTCTCTGGATGCAGTGCCTGCCAGACAATGACCATCAAACAGCTTAGAGAAAAGGAAGTCAAGCCCAGTGCAGAGGGAGAGAGGTTGTGTGTGTGTGTGTGTGTGTGTGTGTGTGTGTGTGTGTGTGTGTGTGTGTGTGTGTGTCACTGGATCAATCCGGAAATCGACCCCATGCTCTTGACTTATGAGTATGCTGACTGGGCTTCTTGGTACCCGTGATCTGTGAAGTGGGCTGTAGCTACGCGTGCTAGAGTGTGCATGTACGAGTGTGTGTACACCTGTCTATGTGTACGGTGTAATATGAACGTGCATGTGTGCCTTGCTGTATATGGCCATACAGTAGGCTCAGTGAACAGGAATATGGTAATTTATGTCCCAGTGTGTTAAGAGATAGAGATCATCATCTCCTACAGCAGAGCAGGGTAATTAAACATCTCTCTCAGTACGCTGAACGCAGTGTGACTGGGCCGGCCTGAATTAGAGACCAGACGCATTTCAAAGAGGACATGGAAATCGTACTTTACATATCATTAGTGGTTGTTCCAGCGCTGCTCTGCTCCATGGTGAGCCACAGAGAGGAGCATGAGCTGGCTGGCTTCCTTCCTCCCGCCTGTCATAGGCATTGTGCTGTGATTTAAATGGATTACTCCAAACTCTGACTGCATTAATATTTCAGAGTGCGAGTGCTACTTAAAAAGTCGTCCCGTATTTTCCTTCTTAAACCAGTTTGAAGAGGAGCCGTTCTTGTCAGCTAATGGGTTTGTCAATGCAACTGTAACAGGCAGACTACACGGCCCACGTCACGTGCACGAGCATTTGCAAAATAAATGTTGAAATCTATATTATGCAATTACTGCACCACACACTGCTCGTGCTCGCCAACGAGTGTATGCATTGCCAAGGGCTAAAATAAAAGTCAGTGCTATTTGTGACGCAGATAACGCTGCAAGTCCTGCCTCTCCCATCTCCTCATTGGTTTATAGAGGCAGGTACCCACGTGCCATCTCCTTATTGGTTATACCCACGTGGGTGACTGAAAGACGAACGAGGTCGGTGGCGGTAATGCACCTAATTTATGAAAGTTACCAATCGCAATATAAAGTCAAGAGAAGAAAAGGCCTGGAAGGAAGAGAGATGATTAGAAACGATTCGGTTGACCGTTTTATGTGTGGATTAATTGGTGGAGTTTATATGCCAGAACAAATTAGCTAGCAACAGCAAGCTAGCTAAATAAGACAAATTAGCGAGTAAGTGCAAGCTAACTAGCTAAATTGCCATACATGTTTAATGCTTTCAACATGTCCCCAAATTAATATAATTTGGACAGTTTGTTTTGATATTTTAACCTGCGTGTGGTGATCGCGTTTGGTGACAAAATACATTTTTGCACGATGGCGCACACGCGCAGCCGGTTTGGGTTCCGTGTAAGGGCGTTGTCACACTGTTCTGACCTATAGTTCGAATCTGTGTTCAATTCTTTTTTTAATACTGTCTTTTTGGTTTCACATTGTCAAATGAACTAAAAATGCCTGAAACAAAACAATTCAAATAATTTGTTTATTGGAGAAAAATGCTCATGTTAAATCCATCTTTGATTATCAAGAAGCGTAAGGCGTGTATCCCCAACTTCACATTACTTCCGCTTCGGTCTTCCAACAACAAGCGAGAGGAAACGGTTCAATAGCGGCTGCGATGTGAAAAGTCTATATTCAGTAGCCTGTCCCCTAATCAATAATAATAACTTGAGATTCTGCATGAAAAGTGCTATATCAAATTAATGTATTATTATTATTCAGCATCGGACACGCTCAATTACACTGCTCCTCACAGAATGTTTAATAGATAAATCAGGTTATGGTAATGCTCGCAGTCAAGCAACCAATACTACTGCGTTCTCACCAGCAGCGAACTGAACCACAGCACAAACGGAATCAGACTGAGTTAACCCTTTTTGACAGTACCACGGTGCGTTTAGTGCGCTGCTCCCGAGTGCGGATAGCGTTTGACACCAGTCCAAACAAACCGAACTAAGGGGGAAAACGTGCCAGAGTTGGTGTGAAAACCAATTTTGTGTGAAAGCCCCATGATAGATATAAGTTTTGGTGTAATCATACCCTGGCTGACTTGGCCTGTACAACGTCTGCTGTTCTTTACCCTGGTGGAATGGGTAGACTTTTTCAGCTGTTTGAAGTCACTGCCATTGTTATATGAATTCATTTCTGTTAGGGATGGGCACGTTTATTCTAATATCTGAAACGACATTAGTATTCAATTACTTGGGAGAATGCCAAGAGTGTGCATAGCTGTCATCAAGGGAAAGGTTGTCTACTTTGAAGAATCTAAAATATATTTAGATTTGTTTAGCCATTTTTGGGTTACTACATGATTCCATAGGTGTTATTTCATAGTTTTGATATGTCTTCACTATTATTCTACAATGTAAAAAAGAAAGAAAAACCCTTGAATGAATAGGTGTGTTCAAACGTCTGACGGGCACTGTATATAAACAGGACTAACTTAACAACGAAAAGGCTTTGTTACACAGCCTACAAGAATTACCATAACATTCAACATAATAAAACAAGTTGACAGTTTTTATTAGAGCGCCCCATAAAAAGAAGCACTGGTAGCCTACACATATGGTACACAGAAACTTCTGTACTCCCTACCCGAAGTATGAAGAAATGTTGAAACTGTTCGCAAAACGTCCATACAGACTAGAACACATTTACAATATAAGACGATACCAGTAGCTTCCAGCTATAATTGTAGGCTACATTTCCTTGCTAGCTTTACAGCTGAATTCACGACCCTTGTACATTGTTTGTGATAATATGCAAACCATAAAGCAAAAATATTCTGATTTTAAAGCTGATTGTCACCAAAACCGTAATTAATTCACTTCTCCCTCGCCAACAAAACCTTATTCGTCTCCCTTGCCTCCCATCTGGTTTCCACTAGATTTCAAAGTCAGATTCCACTGGCACATACAGCACACACTATTATAAAAGAGATTGCTTCTATGCAAATGTTGTTGATCAGTACAATAAAATAATATGTTCTCCTAGCTCCCTCCCTCCCCAGAATGCATCGAAAAGTCAATGGCACTGGCGGTCAGTTATAAAGTGCTTGGTTCAAAGCACCTGCATATCCCGCTATAGAACCAGCGATAAGGAACACTGCCCGGGATCAAAACTTTATCAGCGAGACGGTAGGCGTGTAGTGCATATAAAACCGTCTATCTCTAACAGCGCCTCCATCGAGCAAAGCAGCCGTCGCTATTAACCCCAAAAGTGTGCTGGGAACCCCTGCAGAGAAGGGTGGGCAGCCCCATTCATACTCAAACATGGGGAGGTGAGATTGCCATGCTTTCATCATTTCCTTCCCCCTATTCCCTCTCGCTCCTCTTCCCCTCCGGCTCTATTTGAATGGAAATAAGAGGGTTGAGAGAACCCCTCCCTCGGCTGGATGTCTCTCCAGTGTGTGACGGGTTGCACTGCGTTCTCTCTGCCTGCAGTAGGGAGAGGGATACTGCTGTGAGAAGTACCAGACTAAATCACATGAAAAGCAGGTCAAAGGTAAAATTGCTGAATACAAGGAGTAGATGGAAGCCCTTATCCACTGATGGAAATGGACAGGTGGGGTAATTATCTGATCCTAGATCTGGGGTAAGGGGCCCCGCCACCATATTCCTTTCGCAACCTCAAAGGTTGGTGAGGTTGGGGAATGCTGTGTTGTGTATGTACTGTATGGATACAACACTCCGTTCACTGCTGGATTGCTGTGCCGCCGGTTGCCATGGGAACCAGGGGCACACAGACAGAAAGAGTTACGATGTAGGCGTGAGGCGGTGAGCATTCAGAACACACAACCTGAGCGATAAATAAAAGATGTCCCGTCGTCCACCCCGCAATATGTCAATCAATCACAAAGGTGTCCTCGTCACTACATGCAGGGGAAGGGGGACCTAACATGCATGCACAAAGACACACACACACTCTGCAGAGGAAATGCGGTCAGCCTCCCACTTGCACTCTCGCACCAGTATCACCTTTGTTATTAGAAGACGCAAAAATGAAAATAGCCAGAGATAAAGAAGAACGCAGTAAGTTTGGAACCTGGTAGGACTACAGTCAGAGAAGAGCCAGTAAAAGGAAACAGAAATTAATGGACAATGAGAAACGCACGGGAACACAGAGGAGGAATTTGGTGAGTGGGATACAGTTGAAGACGAGGAGAGAGCAGAGCCTGGCAGACCAGGAACTCGGTGATGAATCAGATCGGTAGAGGAGAGATTGCCTCAAATTGAGGCTTCAGAGTGATAGTGATGCATCACAGAGCTGCTGCTCCTACAGAGGCCCAGCAGTCCTTGACCCCACCTCCTCTCGGATCTCCCTCTCCCCCTTTTTCCATGCATCATCTCTCACCCTCTTCTTCTATCTCCTGTGATCCTTGAATCCCTCCTCTCTTTCCTCCCAGCTGGCCTCCTCTATCGCTCTGTGTGAGAAGGATTCTTTAACAACCACACGCTGTGCTGCTTTAAAACGCAAGCCGTGCTGCTTTAAAACCACACAATGCAACGTGTTTTAAATTGCTCTACATTCTTCAAAAGGCGATGGTAATCGTACTCTTAAATACGCATTCATCTGTTACTTGTGTCTGTTTCCCCTAATATAATCTACTTGATATATCTTCCTTTATTATTTTCCCCTAACCTAATTGGAGTAAACTAATAAACAACTCTATACATTTTACGGACACAATCTATTTGACAATAGTTATATTTTGTTTGTTTTTAGTCCCATCCTTCAGCTATTCTCATAGTTTCTACAGATTGCAAATGAAAGATAACATTTTTTTGCTAAGAGTTTTATTATATTGTTGATCAATTGACTATGACTTTTCAAATCACCCAGCAGTGCCATTTGCAGAGTTAGCTCCAGGTAAATGTTGCAATTCAGTCTTTTCTGAACCTGCGACCAAAAACAAGCTACAAATAGACAGTACCAAAACGAATAATCTAATGATTCGGTCTCTTCGCAGCAAAATCTGCAGAGCTGGGATGGTTATATCCCCCATATATATATATATATATAACATTCTATTGGTTGCAATACATTTGGATAATAAATTAAATTGGAAAAAAGGTTTCGAATCCGGCGTTGTTTTTTGTATCAGTGCCATGGAATCAGTACATTGAAAATCTCTTTCCAACTATTTTGCAATCAATTTATTTATTTATTTTTATATAACCTTTATTTAACTAGGCAAATCAGTTAATTAAGAACAAATTCTCATTTGCAATGGCAGCCTACCCCGGCCAAACCCGGAAGCAGCTGGGCCAATTGTGCGCCGCCCTACGGGACTCCCAACCACAGCCGGATGTGACGCAGCCTGGATTCGAACCAGGGACTGTAGTGATGCCTCTTGCACTGAGATGCAGTGCCTTTGACAGCTGTGCCACTCGGGAGCCCTACATGGCACAGCTGTCCATTTTTTGGTCCCTAAATTAAACTGTTATACTTTATCACAATTTTCAATGTTGGTCTTTAATGCAGGGCCAAGTTCCTTACTTTTCTCCCCTTCCACTTGCCCCTTTCATTTTTGCGGTAATGCTGCAATTAGTTGGTTGTAATTTTAGGTAGAGCAGACATTTCCATATAATGTTTTTACCTGCATGTGTGACTGACAACTCCACCAGTCCTATTCATGATATCATTTATAAAGATAGCTTCTTTTTTTAAATAAAGCTATTTCCAAAAATAATGCTTTACTTTTATATCAATTAGTATATTGGAGTTGAACCATTTCTCATATTCTATATGTATTATGATGTTCCAAACATATTTTTCATAATATTCGTTCTGTCTTTTCTGGTGGACTAAACAGAAATTGCAACCAACATATGGTGAGCAATATGTTTGGAACTTCGAATCGCAATTAAAAATCACAGTATCAAATCTTAATACATATAGAATCGTATCTGCACCTAAGTACCGTGATATCGTATCGTGATGTCCCTGGCAATTCCCAGCCCTAATTCTTACACTTATCCAAACACGGTTTTAAAGACAACGGGGCTATGCTTGTACACTGATCAGGAGATCATAATCCCAGTGTCTTAACACAGTACACATGGTTTCCAGAGTAAACACCTACCCATTCTCCTCCGCCACACAGGGGTAACGAGTGGCGTCAGGTAGGTAGGTGTCAACACACAGGGCTTATTACCATCTACCTGCTGCTTGAGGAGCCAGCAGACAGACTGACTGACACACATTCTAATAGTGGGGGTTACACTTGACCTGAACCCCTCCCCCGCCATAAGGACGATAACATTAAGTCATGAGTCATGATGACAAACCATTGTTTAGGCTAGGTCAAGGAAGCATAACGATGGGGTAGGTAGACATAACAGAAGCAGAAGCTTACTTAAGTAATGCTTGTGAAATAATGACCAAGCTCCTCCGCCCCTGCGCTGTTGGCCTGAGGTCCTCCCTACACGGTCTGGGAACGACGGGCCAGCGGGGTGTTTTAGACCCTCACAGCTGCTGCTGTTCCCATGGAGGTGTGCCTCCCAGGAGAAGACAGGGGGATAGTGTTGTGCTGCACGGATTAGCCCCTAAACAGATTTTAGGCTACTCTCAGCCAACAGGCATAGTTGACTACTTGGCCTAAAAAAAAATGCATGGCAGAAATACGGGGATTTATTTTGTCTTTCCGGCATGTGCCATCTTTTCCCTCTGGCATACTTTTGGAAAACAATCTTTACGGCCCGTCAAAGCACAGATCCAACTCATAGGCTAAATGCAACACAGTGACAAACAGTAGCCCACTCTCTCTCAGCATGAGTAGGAGCAGTGGCTGCTGAGACCCCTTAAAAAGGGGGACATTCCTGCTGTCACACCGCACTCTGCTCTGACTGAGTACCGAGTACGGCCATCGCGTTTCCATTAGGGACGTGGAAGGAAGTGGAGATCTGGGGGTCTTTTAGAGGCTCTTCCTGTAACCGTATCACCCTAGTGACAGGCTAATGAGGCTAAATGATGAGGCTTTAGGAAGAAAGGGTATCCCGCAGGGAGAGGAGGACAAACCCCAACAAAGACATAGAATGACATAGAATAGTCACAGAGTCAGTTGTTCCCCATTACGTGGCCCCTTCTAACATGATGTCTATCTAGTCAGTGGTATCAGCATTGTTTATCAAGGGACCCAGAGGAAAAAAGGGCAACGGGCAGTTTATAAAAACCTGTAGTTTCATTTCAACCATCTAAATTATTGAAACATGCCGTTTGTTCGGCCCCAGAGCCCGACTGTAGGAGCAGGGCCACGCTATCCACCCCGCAGCACAGACCAGATCAGTGGGGTCAATCACAGATTCAAATACACATCATCCAACACATTTAAAACAGATTCAAACCCCACCAAACACTGCTTTCGAGGAAACACAGATGGGATTTTGGAATAAATATTTTGGGCCAGTGAGAAAGAGGAATATTGTGGCTGGACTATTTCTATATGGGTGGTGAGATGGGCATATGATCCGTACCTTAGACGTTAATGCATTAATACGTCATCGGCGATGCCCTGGGAACGTGATCCGTACCATAGACGTCAATGCATCATTACGTCATCAGCAATGCCCTGGGAACGTGATCCCTACCATAGACGTCAATGCATCATTACGTCATCAGCAATGCCCTGGGAACGTGATCCCTACCATAGACGTCAATGCATCATTACGTCATCAGCAATGCCCTGGGAGCGTGATCCGTCATCAGCAATGCCCCATAGGCGTCAATGCATCATTACGTCATCAGCAATGCCCTGGGAGCGTGATCCGTACCATAGGCGTCAATGCATCATTACGTCATCAGCAATGCCCTGGGTGAGCGTGATCCATCAGCAATGCCCCGTGATACCATAGACGTCAATGCATCATTACGTCATCAGCAATGATCCCCTGGCGTCAATGCATCATTACGTCATGATCCGTACCATAGACGTCAATGCATCATTACGTCATCAGCAATGCCCTGGGAACGTGATCCGTACCATAGACGTCAATGCATCATTACGTCATCAGCAATGCCCTGGGAACGTGATCCGTACCATAGACGTCAATGCATCATTACGTCATCAGCAATGCCCTGGGAACGTGATCCGTACCATAGACGTCAATGCATCATTACGTCATCAGCAATGCCCTGGGAACGTGATCCGTACCATAGACGTCAATGCATCATTACGTCATCAGCAATGCCCTGGGAACGTGATCCGTACCATAGACGTCAATGCATCATTACGTCATCAGCAATGCCCTGGGAACGTGATCCGTACCATAGACGTCAATGCATCATTACGTCATCGGCGATGCCCTGGGAACGTGATCCGTACCATAGACGTCAATGCATCATTACGTCATCGGCGATGCCCTGGGAACGTGATCCGTACCATAGACGTCAATGCATCATTACGTCATCGGTCCACACACGCAGTCAGAACGGTGATGACTCACATCTATGATGTTTTACTCCTCAATTGATTTTCTATCACAGACACAAATCAACAGTTGGAAAGAAGCTGTTGAACATTCAGAAAAGGACATCAAATTGAAAAACAAAATGCAGTGACAAGATCTGGGGTTTTGTTGCCAGTTAACATTTTTTGTTTTAAAACTGACTGAAACAAACTCCCCCCCAACTGGCTCATACTCAAGCACCAACAAAAAGCCACACCATTAACAGGGTCAAGGAGCAAAGTGTGTGTGTCTGTTTTCTTTTTTTGGGGGGGGGTTACAGTACAGCCAGACAAAGAAGAGGAGTGACACAGTTTCAGACAGTCTCTTCCTCTCTTGCCTCCTTTTCTCTCTCTCTCTCCTCAATGGCTCCATTGAGAGTAGAGGCCATTGGGGTCCTGTGAG